>NC_135316.1:98268244-98493244 GCF_048772815.1 Callospermophilus lateralis | reverse complement strand
AAGAAATTGGTTCCACGTGTGGAGAAAGCATGGCAAGACAGATGGCTATTGTTGAGACAGGAGCTCAGCAACAGCAGGAAGCCACGCCACCCCAAAGCTGGGATCGGTGATCACGTCCCAGGCAGCCTTTTCAAGGAATTTTACCATAAATTAGCTGAAGAGGGACTTGGGGTCAGGCCTTTGTTTTGCTTTTTAAGGGATCTCTTTCCCTGCTCTGGAGGAAGAAGTTTTGAGCCTCCCTTCTCTGTGGCTGGTGGAGGATTGAGGTCCAAGGGGGAGAGAACGGCTTAATAAAGAACATATGGGGACCCAGGGCTGCCTCTTTCCTGACTTAAGTGCATTTTACAAGAATAATTCCCTGACATAGTCTGCAGATTGAGGCAGGAGTGTACTGGGTTCCAAAAACCTGTAACGTAGGAATCCGGACACAGAGACATGGTTCCGTGGTTGCCCTCCAAAGATGAAGGAGGATTTCTTCAGACATCCAGGCAGCAATGTCAAATAACTCAAGAAGGGAAGGACATCAGCCTGGCCTCCAACATGCCTCTGGTGATAAGCAGAGCCCAGAGAGAGCTGTGCTGTGTTCTGAAGGAAAGAACCAGGGACATTCTGAGGGTCCAACAAACATCTTCCCATCCAAACCAGCTATGTGAAGAGGAGCCTCTGGTTAAAACTATCTCGAGAATGCCAAGAGAGTTACGTCAGAAGACTAACCCAAGCACAGGTGCGGTGCAGGTCTCTGTACCTCTGCACAGGTTGCACACTAGCAAAGTTGGCCCAGCACAAGCCTCTTCAGCAAATTACTAGATGATACAAATCCAGAGATGAAGGAAAATAAAGGACTTCAAAGTGAAAACGCTGCCCCGGTGGTGAGCAATACATGGATCTCTATTCAAAACGAATGTTAAAGGACAGTGGGAATCCTGGTTACAGAGTCTAAATGAAACAGGAGGAATGAGATTGCTAATGTGTTTATGGAGCCCTGCAGGTAATCAGCTGGCCCTGCCTGAAGCTATATTGTGCCTTTGTTGAGACATAATGACTCCACATTCTCAATGCTTTCTTTAGTATCTTTCCTTCGCTTTTGAGGGAACTTTTGTTGGAAAATCCCTCATGGAGTGAAGGAACGTTTCTGTGGAACTTAAATGATCTCACTGATTTTACTGCCGTTTATTTCTCTTCCCTTAAATTCAGACAAATTACATTTAATACTTTTTATTGAAAAATATATGATTCTGTTTTTATGAAAGACCACATGTTTCTTCACAGGTAACGGAATCTGAGTATTTTGCTTTCATCTTTGCTTTTCTTATATTAATAGGATTCTTTATTAGTGGCATGTGTAGTTTTTTTTTCCAAAAGCTAAATTTATTTTTATGAAAAAATTTAGTAAGATATTACCCCACCAAGAGGCGCCAGTCTAGAGGACTTTATTGGTGAGGTCTTTTCAACTTCCAGGTACTGAGTTTCTGTTCTGAGAGTATTTGGAGGAACAGAGAGCTACAAAATTTCCAATTTGTTCTACGTATCACCAATACTAAAACAGCACAGTGCATCACAAAAACGATCTTACACTGATCACTTTGAACACAGACATAACAATAGTAAGCAAAGCATTCCCAGCTGGTCAGCCCCCTCTGATCCCACCCTGAGTGAGTGCACAGGTGCAACCAAGGGAGCTGGCACATCAGCAACGACCTCGCCACTCTAACATGCACAGGACGGAGGTGTCTCTTCTCCCAGTCCAGCACCCTGGAGAGGCTCTTCTGAGTGAGGCGAGTGCAGGGACATGGCCACCAGAGGACCAGGGATGGGCAGGAGTAGCTTGGACTTCATGGGTTCAGCCGTGGTCTCCATGATAGGGGAGAAAAGCCACCCATGTCCTCATGGGCAGCAGAGACTAGTACGGGAAAGACAAGAGTCTTCTCTGCAGGGTGGAGTGATGGCCAGGAGAGCCTGAACAGAGCAGGAGCCTGCAGAGGGACCCTTGAGGCTGAATGCTGAGTTCTGCTATGTAGGAAACCAGGAAAGGTCCAAAGAACCGCTGAGGGGCTTCACATTGGACGAGTCTGAGAACTCAGAGGATGACAGACTTCGAGCTGCAACCAGCCAGAGTGGAAGACTTGGAGCCCAGCCAGAGTGTCCCATAGAGAGGCCAGAGTCCAATACTGGTAGTGAGACCAAGCTAGTCCTAGTGTAAAGGATTCTCTACACCCACTGAAGAAAACGTAAAATTGACCTCAAAATCATCAAGTGGTCCATGAGTAACTAACTACCTTCCTAAAGTCCAACATTCTTTGCAGAAAGATAACAAAACCCAGAACAACACCACAAAGAGCACTCTGTACAGCACCCAGCACAAGAGAACTTTGTAACCACAGTCCTTCCCACAGAAGGATATCAGAATCGGATGAATCCAGTTCAATTCTAACAGTCTTTTATGGAAGAAATCAAACCAATTCTTCACAAATGCTTCAGCAAAAAGCACCCACTTCATGAGGACAGCATATTGTCAGGAAAGCCAAACAACTTCTAAGAAAAGGAAGCCACAGAGCAATTCTTGTGAAAATAGCCACAGCACCCTTAGCAAAGCACTAGAAAGTAAGAGTGTTAATTTAGCAGCTATAGTAATGGGTCACTACTACATTAGTGGTAATGTATTAAATTAGCAAGACAAATATGCATTCATTGTGTCTATCGATATGCACACACATCTACATATATGCACACGCATACACACCAATATTTATGTGTCAAATTTTTACATATTAATTGAACTGTACATTTAAGATGCATGCCAGTCTTTAAATATGTCCTTTCTCATTTACAATTAGAAAAAAATGAATAGAACAAAATCATAGAGAAAAACATTTGCAAAATACCCTGATAAGGATTTGTATCTAGAATAAATAGAATAAATAACTCAGAATCAAAACGACAAAATGATTAAAGATGGCTGAGTGTCCGCACAGCTGTTTCTCCACATGGATATACCAGTGACTAATAAGCACATGAAAAGAGGCTCAACAGTAGTTATTATTGAAATACAAATCAAAACCATCTTAAGATATCATACCAATAGGTTGGAGATGATCAAAAATTTCTAGAATAAGGATGTGGCAAAAGAGAACCCTTACAAACCGCTTGTAGGAGTGTATACTGGTGTAGACACTTTGGAAAACAGCCTGCCAGTTCTCCAAAATTAAATGCAAAGTTATCATTTGACCCACCAACTTCATTCCTGGATATATACCCAAGAAAAGGTATGTTCACACAGAATCTTGTACATGAACATTCATAGCAGCTTTATTCATTAAAGCCAAGAAAGTAGAAATGAGCCAACAAAATACCAACTGAAAAATAAACAAATAGAATGTGGCAGAACCAAGACAACGGAACATTATTTGACAGTAAAAAGGATCAAAAGTGCTGCCAACAGGTGACAGCGTGGGCAAACCTTGAGAACGTCACGCTGAGTGAAGATGTCAGTCACAAAAGACCATGTCTACAGAATGTCTAGACCCGGCACATCCATACAGAGAGGAAGCGGGCTCTGGCTGCCTCGGGGTCACGGGTGGGGAGGTTGGGGGTGATGGTTATAAGGATGTGGACTTTTTGGTGGTGATAAAAATGTTTAAAGTTGGTTATGGAGACAGCTGCCCAACTATGTGGATATGCTGAAAAATACTCAATGGTCTTGATCATGTGTATGTGGATGATATACCAATAAAGTCATCATAAACAAATACCAAAACACAAATAGAGTGGCTAAGAACTTAGGGGTAAAATTGAAGTTCCAGATACTGTGGATGAGTCTATTAAGGTGCGGCTGTGGTTCGCAGTTTCCTGGTACAGAGTAAAATGAAAAGACACAAACTCTAGACCCAGAAAAGCCATGATGCATGTGATCTTCGGAGTCCATGCTTGGCCTGCCCCAGAATGTGAGCCCACCCATCACTTCCTTCCATGAGGAAGCCTTACTGGGACATGACGGGTGACTCGGCCAATATCATTCCCAGTCTTTCTCCTTTCCCTCCACGCCTGCTGCCTCCTGGTCACATTATGTTGTCGTAGTGTGCACACACACAAATACGTAACAAGAAATCCCACTGTTATGGCAGCTCTAAGGTCCCAGTAAAATGTGGAAAAAAGAAAAGAAAAGTCAGGTGAACCAAAAATCGTGCCCTGTGACACGGCTGACTCTTTCCAGTCACTGATCTTTTATGTCGCCATGGACTGTAAAAATTTGTAGGTGAACAGCCAGTGTGTGGACCACCCTCCAAGAAGCACAGGTCGAGGACAACTTGATGATGGGAACAAAGAAACATCATAAACCACTGAGGCATGGTGCCACGGTGAAAAGCTAGAAACAATCTAACAGCTCATCAATAAGTGCATGAATAAATTATATGATGTAAATTTGATGGAATATCAGATATTGAATAAAAGGAATCATATATGGATTACAAAATATAATTTTGAATGTAAAAAAGAAAAACAATGATTTTTTTCTTTACATTAATAAAAATCATACAAATCAATGCTCTTTTATGCAAATATATACATATAATTTCCTTTGACATACATATGTATTAAATTCCTGACAAAGGCTACCTATGTGGAGGGAAGGATAGATTCAGACTGGGAACAGAGAAGGAGAAAGGGCTTCAGCTTTATCCAGAATGTTTTATCGTATTCACTTTCCAAAAACATATTTAAATGAAACGTGTCAAAATGTTAACAACTTTCAATGCTGGGTGATAAATAGGCTCATGGATATTTGGTGTGTTGTTTGCTCTTGACGGTATTTTTAAATTTCTTAAGAACAACACAATAAGGTGACTGTACTTTTAGTAAAATGTGGCTGCATGTTGCCCAGATATCTGCTCCAGCTATATGAGAACCTGGAAGTGTGAAACTCCACCATCTGTTAAAGGAATCTTGACATCCACAGTTAGCACAGAAACACCCAGGGCTGATGTGACGGCCACGTGACCCGTCCCAGGGACTGTCAAGCACCCAGTCCTAGAAACGAAAACCAGATTTTGCTCAAGAGTATGGAGAGCTTCAAGGTGAAGTTCTCAATGGCATTGATTCTGATTTCATGACTTTCCATTGATTTTTCTGCTGTGCGGGAATCAGAAACTTTCTAGCTGAATCAAACTTGTTAAAAGTGCAAGCTGTTCTGAGGAATCCTGGTGTGTATCCCAGGCTGTTTTTACGGGGTGGGGGTGCTGTTGAAAGTGTGGGAGGAGCACCGCTCTTAAAGCATCTCTGCTTCCCAGGCTGTCCCTCCCTGGAACCAAGTGCTCTTCTGACTCATCCTTTGTGCAGACCAAATTTATTGAAAAGCACTTGCTGGCGGTGAGGTTTTTCCCTTGCTGACCCTTTGTGCTGCAGACCCGCTGAGGACAGACTATGGGGAACATTTCTGAAAGTAGGTCCTCGCCGGGTAAGTACTTTTCTTTGTAAATAATGCCCCAGTTGATAGGTAATTGTGCAATCATGTAGTTATTTTTTTCCCCTCATTAAAAAATCATTGATGGATTTATGCTCCAATTCCAGTCATCTGTATAAAGGAGACAAATCCACAAACTATATCACAATACTCTTTGATCTACATGAGCTCGTAGACATGAGAACTTTTAGAGAAAATATAGTTTGGGATTTTTATTTTAGTTCAACCGACATTTATTTAGTCTTTACTAAGTGCCAGATACTTCCTAAGGTACTGAAAATATAAAAATAGAAATTTCATTTCCCACCTTTTAGCTGCCTGTCAAACAGCAAGGAAAACAGGTAAGTAAAAGATATTTATAGTTCAAGTTGATGATAAAAGATAACATAACTGTGCACAATTATAAGGACTATGGGACAGGACCACATTTCCTTTTTAACAACTATGTCTCAGAAATCAGCCTCATGCCTACAGTATTGGATATTTTGAATAAATATTTAGTTTGTTGTCTCAGCCCATTTGGGCTGCTGTAACAAAACATGCTAAGTTGCTTTGCTTATAAACAGCAGATGTTTATGTCTGACACTTCTACAAGTGGGTACCAGCAGATGTGGCGTCTGATGAGGGCTCTCTGCTTCAAAGATGGTGCTTTCTCGCGCGTCCTCACAGCTCAGAAAGGTGAACAGACTCCTGCAGACCTCTTTAGGCCACTAATCCCAGCGTGATGGAAGATTCCCCCATAACCTACTCATCTCTGAATGTCCCACCTCCGAGTACCCCCATGTTGGGGATTAGGTTTCAAAATATGGATTTGGTAGGAGAGGCACAAACATTCAGACCACAGAAGTGCCACAGGAGGGCGAGGGATTGAAAGTTAGAGCCCTATTTTGAAATCAGCACAGACAACTGGTTGATCAAAAGGTTTGGTTGAAGTGGGTAGTCAAAGAAAAATACTTACAAACATTGAAACATTTTTTTTTTGAATTTCTGTCAATCCTTAGAGAAAGCATCAATGTTTTTGCATGTCTAAAATCATAGATGCAAAACTCTATTTCTTTTATAAATCACGGGTACAACATCTTTTCTATTTCTTGTTTTAATGTATTTACAAATCAGTGAACCCAAAAGACACTTATAAAGCATCAGCATTTCCTAATCCTCTAGGTCTTACATTGTTTTTCCAAAATTTCAAATCTCTTTTGCCTATTTAGTTTTTGTAGTGTGTGTGTGTGTGTGTGTGTGTGTATGTAGACTTAACCTTATTAAGTTTTCTCAAAAGGGTATTTAAATTAGTGTTCAAAGAAATACATCTTTTGCCTGTACACATTTTCCTGCTTTGTGTAAGATTTAATTGAATGGCATGATTACAACAACATAAACCATGGGAACAAGTAGCTTGAAGTGACTCTTAATGAATACACTTTGATTTGAAGGGACAGCAGGCATAGCACCGGAGAACATCCCCATGGAAGCTTGCATGAGATGAGCTGAGGCATTTTATAGAGCAGAGAAGAAGAGGGTCAGGCAGTGACAACTGTTAACAGAGATCATCAAAAGTCATAAGAGCTGATTCAAAACCAAGTTTAAAAGATGGTTAAGATTTGCTAGGTAAGCCAGGAGCGGTAGCACACACCTGTAATTCCAGTAGCTCCTGAGGCTAAGGCAGGAGGATTGCAAGTTCAAGGCCAGACTCAGCAACTTAGCAAGACCCTGTCTCAAAATAAAAACTATAAAGGGTTGGCAATGTGGCTCAGTGGTTAAGCGCCCCTGGGTTCAATTTCTAGTACAAAATTTTTTTTTCTTTTGCTCAGTAGATCAGAAAGAATACACCTAGACAAGAGAGCAATTCTTACAAAGAGATAAATGTTTTAAGCAGGATTTATAATTAGGGTGAAACTGGCTTATTTTGATACATCCTTATAAGAGTTCTTTTAAACAAGTAATTTTGCTTTTTTCCAAGACAGAAAACAAAACCAGGATTCTCAACCCTGTCATTAAAGGGATTGCACCAGTCAGCTTCCTGTTACTACAAGAAGATACCTGAGGCAGCTGGCATACAAGAAGAAAAGATCCATTTAGCTCACAGTTTGGGGGATTCCAAATTCAAGATCAAGTGGTCCTTAGTTTGGCCTGTGGTGAGAAATGCAGGTGGCAGTACGTCATGCAGGAGCATGTGTAGCAACAAAACCGTCACTTCTAGAACCTGAGTAGAGAAAGAGAAACCAGATACAGCAATCTGCAAGGACATGGCCCCAGTGACCTAGGGACCTCCACTTGGCTTCACCTCCTACACCTTCCCCCACCACCCCCTAGCACCACCCTGGGGACCAAGCCTTTAACAGGTGGACCCTGGGGAGATACAACCTCTAAACCACAGCAGTGATTAACCGAGACAATCAATACAGCTGCTGTTTCCAGGAACTCATCAGTGAACACCCTCTCTATAGAGTCAGACTTTGGGTAGGGATAACAGGAAGGGAGATGAGAAGGGGGAAGGGAAGAAGGGACCACCTATAAACTGATTCCAAGCGAAAGCTTTCTGTAAGAATCGGCCTGACTCCCATAAGGTCCCAGCCCTGGTAACTTCACCTGGGATTTTCCACCCCATTAAAATCGAAAACCACAACAATTTTAGAAATTATTTTGCTCATCAATGTATGTATTCATCACAGACAGATTTAATCCCTTTTAACACATGACTTTATAATATGAACATTAGGCGAATCACAGTTATCATGGCAATATTATTGATATTGTAAAGAATGCAGATTACTGTTATAGTCTAATAATGGACTTAAATTTCTAAAAGCCCCTCCCTAGAAAGAAAATGGCATTTGATAAGATGATTCATAGGATTTATAGAATTATTATTATTAAAAAAGATAAAAAAGAGTGAAGATTGCCACAAAGTGTTCACTTCTTAATAATTGAGAGACTATAATTTTGTATTCCAAGGGAGGAATGTTCCGGACGTGAATGAAAGCTCACTGTACAGACGGCTAATTTTTAAAATATTTTTTCCCAATAAATTCTTCTTTATGATGTTTAAATTCTCCTGGCAGAAAGCTTCCTCATGTTTCAAACCATCTAGCATTTATGGTGGGGTGTAGCAGGCCCATTTAGGACTGCGCAGAAATATTTGCTAAAAACTATGGAAACTAACAGAACACCAGACCCTGGAAACGAGTCTTCATAAAGAGTCATTTTTGCTTTCAGAGTTCCTTTATTGCAATCAGAAAAGAGGTTTTTCTCAATTACTTGTGGATAAATATTTTAGTATAATTTGTATCAAAGTAAAACATGTTCTTCCTTGCCTATGCTATTATAAGGGAAAAAAAAGTCAGCATCCTCTGTCCTGTCTACTTTTATCCCTTACTTTAAAATCTTTTTGCTGTTTTTCAGGTACTTACTTCATGTTTTCATATAAACAGTTCATATGCTAGCTCTTTGTTTTTAAAGTTTAGATATCTATGGATTTCTACTATGATGGAAGAGAGTTTAGTTTTTTTTTTCCATTTTCCCACCTATTTTCCAAAACATGTGTATCACAATTCTTCATTGTCCACATTGTGACTGTGACCATTACTCACAAGTGAGCCACATTGTGTAATTATTATAATCCTTTGCTTAGACGTCTGTTTCCCTGCAGTTAAGAAGTACTTATTTTAATTTTTCTCTACTGAGTCAGCCTTGTCTGTCCCATGCTGCATTTTTCTTTAAACATTCCATGAGACTAGGGGAACTCCTCTTGCCAGACACCACTTCTTTTCTTTTGGGGGACAGCCCTCCCAGGGTCATCTACTTTTCTGCTCCCAAGTGAAAGAGATGCTCTCTACCTGCTGAATGTTGTTCTACCTCCATTTTGTCTCTTAGGTTGGCTGAGGAACAGTTTCCTGGGGAGGTTGGAGTCATGCCCCTCTATTCTCACTTCTGGGCTGATGGGAAGAAGTCAAATGCTATGATTCCTCACGTTTCACTTATGACTAATTTTTTTTCTTCTCTTTGTTAACTTTTAGATTTAAGAAAACATACAGTCAGTGTTCTGAAATTGCCAGTGGTGCACTGTGCAGAGGTTTAGTTCTTTTTATTTCTTTGGGTGCTCAATGGCCCTTTCAATGTTCAAATGTCTGTCCTTCAGTTCTAGAATTTCTTTCTAATGACCTCTCTTCTGTTTTCTCTTTGCCTCTATAATTCTCATTAGTCAGATGTTGGGTAATCAGAATGCATTCCTAACTCATGATCTGACATCTATCAACACACACACACACACACACACACACACACACACACACACACCTTATTTATACCTACGTAACTATTCATATGTGAAGATGAGTTGATCTTTTATACTTACATGTAGATAAATTCATCTGTAAGAATTGTTGATACAAACTTCTGTAATTGTTGATATAAGCTTCTATAAGAATTGAGTCCATGCTTAAATATAGACTTCACATATTTGAGATAGACATAGTTATATATCTGTAGCTTATCTGTATATAGATATTTCGTAGATATAACACTTATATATTGATATTCTAAAAGGCTACAACAGGTGTCAGTACATTCTAGATGATTAACTCTGGGAAGCCATAATGGTACAATAAAATTGTTATATTAAATGCTTCAATTCAACATTCTGAAGAATTCTTAGATTAAACACAAACATAAAAGATGATAAATTTATGAAAAGCAGAGAAGGAAGAGAGGAAGTAAAAACATCTGATACAACTCAGTCAGATACCAGTAGAAAGCAGACCAAAACCTCCATACCTGTGTACCAGGTCTCCCTCAGAATGAGTGACCCTGGGATTCTCCAGTAGCGCATAGGGTAATAGGTAAGCAAGCTTGGGTTGTTATATTGTGCAAATTATTTTTCAAAACAATTGTTATGAAATATATGGTCTTTCTGCCAAGTACATTTTCTGTTTTGGATATAGGGTCAAAGTTACCATTACATTCTATGAGAATTCAGGGTAAACCTCGTATGAATGTTGAGTTGCCTTAATTTAAAATCTGACTTTTTTCTTTCTTCAGTTTTTTTTGCTGGTCACCAGCATGAGATGAAGATTAGGTTACATCCCCATCTTGTGGCCATGATTTATCCAGCAAAAAGAGTTATCATCAGTCCATACTGGAAATCTACATATTTTCATGGTCTTAACCTCAGATTTGTTATCCAAATTATTCCCTTCCATAGATCCCTCAAACACAAACATAAAAGATGATAAATTTATGAAAATTAGAGAAGAAAGAGAGGGAGACTGGATTACTAATAATACTAATGAATTACTAATAATTACTAATGTCCTCACCTATCATAGCTTTTCTAGTTTTCAGTGGGCTAAAATGCATGTTTTAACCAGATTGCAATTTGGAAAGTAAAAGTAAAATGTTACCTTAAGTAATAACTCTTCTTCACAACTGTTTTTATTCACTGCCCCCACAATAAAGATATCTTTCTTTTTCTTTTCTTTTTTGAATGCTCAGTATTTAACTAGTCAAATCTTAAGAGTCCTTGAAACTTTTCCTGACTCCAACCGGGGGTGGCGATGGAGGCAGCACAAGTGTCAGGTCCCACGAGGCAGACAAGTAATAAAGTGTGTAGTCAGAATCTGCCATGGCCATCGGTCAGTGTATTAGACAGTAATCCTGGGCAATGAACTATGTCACTTTAAGAGAGATGTCAGAGATGCAAATCACTCACGGTACCTAAGAACGAACATATGTCTCACTTGGAGTCCTTACTGGTACCTTCTGAGACGAACAAGGATAAAGATGTCTGTGCTATTGAAGCCAGAATTTCAATGAGCTTCAACGGGTGATATGCCTTGGGTTGTGCTGGGGTGGGGCAAGTCAAGGGCAGGCAAGGTGATACTCAACACGGTTTCTTTATTTAAAAACAAAAATGGGCTTATTGTTTTGTCACACAAAATACTGAGGATAAAGCTTAAAGAAATTCTCCCTGGATGGTGACTGTGACTGTCTAGGAGAGGAGAACATACCACGATTTTCTGCTTACCAAAATGAGCCAAGGATCACACTATCATGAAACACTTATCAAAACAATGGGGGCCACTATGCCTGCTTTTTAATCCCTGCTTTAAAATCCCCATTTGGCCATATATCAGAAAGTAGGTTGGTAACAGGTGTAGAGAATATTGGACAATAAGAACGATCCCTTATCCATATTTCCAACCGTTCAGGAATCATTTAATGTTTTACATCATCTGTTTTGTTATGAATTATGTCATTATTTTCAGGCGTAAGGACTCCTTTGTTACTCTAGTTTCATAGGACAGACTCATACCTTTCTAAAGGCTTTACCTGTTACAAAAGGTATTTTTAGAAATATTTTCCATTTTTTCACATGAAGATAATCAATATTTAGTATCAAAATGCAAACATTGATAAAAAGGAAAGTGAGGTGCACATTAAAGATTGAAGAAGGATCAGGATCGTGGTTTCGTGATTAAAATGATCTGGAAAGAGGGGTTTTGTCACAGCTCCATCCAAAGCCTGTGTCAAAATACTTGGCTTCTGTGGGAATCACCAAATCGGCCACTAGAGGGCAGACAAACCTAATTTTGTGACTTCAGGCTTCTGGAAATGAAATTGAGGCTTCAAGTGTGTTTTTGCAGACCTGAGAAAGAAAAAACAAACTCTCAAAGAACAAAAATAACTCCACAACCTTCCTCCTCCATAGTGGGGTTCACTGTTAAATATGCATACATTCACACAATACAATAAATATTTCCATTAATTTATTTCCCCAGAACTTCCCTTTTCCCTTTCTTTATTCATTCATCCATTGATGGTCACCTAGGCTGATTCCACCGCTTGGTTATTGTGAAGTGGGCTGCTATAAACATGAATATGCATGTAGTGCTATAGTATGATGATTTTAATTCTCTAGGATTATAGAGGAGTTGTATAGGTGGGTCATAGGGTGGTTTCAGGCAATCTCTTAAATAAAAAGAGGGAAGGAAAGAAAAGCAGAAATGTGTGGCTTTGTTCAATTCAACTGAAAATACTGGACAGCTAGACATTTCTATCTGAATGAAGGTGAGCAAACGTATTAGAGAATATTGCCTATCACTTGAAATCCTAGCAGAAAATGAAACAGTAGTAGCACTTTTAAGGACCTCCCAAAGGCCAAGTAATCAAGCAGGTGGGTAGTCAAGATAGAAAGATATGTTGCCCCTCTCCCATCCATAAATTTAGTAGGCCTGTGCAGACTGAGATGTTTCCATGTATGCATGCAATCCATAGACATAACAGGACCTCAACTCTCTCTCCATTCTCATGTGGCCACTCTCTCCTGAGCTTCTGTCTCTCAGGTACATGGGCATCTGACTTAGGCCTTCATGCATATAGTCGTGCAGATTATATTTAATACAGATTATATTTAAGTATACAGGTGCTCATTGACTTACAATGTGTTACATTCCAATAAACAACTATAAATTGCAAACACCGTAAATCAAAATGCATTAAATACACCTAATCGACCACACGTCTTAGCTTAACAACACAGAGTATCCACTGCTTCTTCCTTGTGATTGAGGGATTGACTGGGAGCTGGGCTTGCTGCCTCTACCCAGTCTTGCTAGAGAGTAACCTGTCACACATCACTAGCTTGAGGAAAGATTAAAATTCAAGGTCTAGTTTCTATTGGATGTGAATTGCTTTTGCATCATTGTAAAATTAAAAAAAAAAAAAACCAGCTGAATCATTGTTAGGATATTTTACTTTAATAGCATTTAAAAATTATTTGTTGATCATCCACTCTGTGTGCCAAAAAAGTTCAACATCTATTTGTTAATAGACTATACAAGGTCTCTAGGGCTTAAAATCAGATAGAAGAGAAGGAGTTTTAAAATCATGCATATATATGCATATATACTTACCTTTATATAAATATGTGTATCTATAATTCAGGTTAGAACTGTGAATCAAATGAGCAAGATTCTGTGGTAAAGACTCATAGGAGGAAAGTGCTTTGCATATTACAGCCAGGGAAGGTCATCGTGGGGATCTTAACTTATTCCTAACCTGAAGGAAAAGACATATGAAAAGGGCATGCTTGTGATTGAGGGACTGACTGAGGGCTGACAGCAGGGCATGACTGTGTGCATGAAGGCCTAAGTCAGATGCCCAGGCAACTGAGAGATGGAAGCTCAGGAGAGAGTGGCCATATGAGAATGGAGAGAGAGCTGAGGTCCTGCTGGGGAATACCTGGCCATCCACTGTCACCCACAGGTATTCCTCTTTCCTGCTGCATGGATACCCTTATAAGTGTCAGTAGGCTCCTTTGGGAAAGGACAGGGTGATATTGGTACCCGGGGGCAGGAAACGTCATCATGACCTCTGTTAGAGAGAGGACATGTGGGGCTCACAGGCAGCTCTCAGTGGGTCCATGGATGATTCCCTCAGTTTCCAGATGTGTAACTGGAGCAGACATGGGTAGGCTGAAAGAAAAAGTACAGGAAAAGTTGTGCTGTGCAAAACTAAGGATCCGCAAGCCAGTGTGAGTGAGGATTTCCATGTCAGACAAAGAAATCTACAAGACAAAGTATATTGTGAGAAATGCCCAGCAGCATGTCACAGGATGAAGGAGTCATCTAATCAGGCTACACCAACAGACATAAGCTTATATGCCTCAAGAAGAGGGCTTCAAATATATGAAGCAAAAATTGACAAGACTAACAGAAGTTTAGGCAATATATAACAAAAAATTTAAGTGCTAACATCACTTCCTCAGAATTTCACAGAATCAAACAAAGTATCAGTAAGATAATTGAAAAATATAAAGGTTTTCCCAAGTTTGCCTTCTGCTCACAGTGGCAGAATACTCAATATTTCAAGAGACATAAATATTCACCAAAATAGCCTATGCTGCTCCATTAAATACACTGATTCATTTTAAAAGATTCCATAATATGTTCTCTGACCACAGTGCAACAAAATAAAATAATAATAATAATGATGATGATATATTTTAAAATTCCAAAATATGTGAAATCTATTGTTCAAAGAGGAAATATCAAGGAAAATAGAAAACATTTTAAGCTGAAAAATTTAAAAAACATTGTGTAAAAATTTAGGAATATAGCTGAAGCCTTGCTAAGTGGCAAATGCTTATAGTAGGAAAGGGAATCAGTCAGGTGCATCTTACAAAGCTAGAAATAAAGGAGCACATTAAACCTAAAGTAAATATTAGAAATTAAATAATAAGGGTAAGAGCAGAAATCATTAAAAAGGCAAAAAAGATAACAGAGACAGTTAAAGGGAGAAAATGATTCTTCAAAAAGGTAAAAAGTTAAAAAGGACTTATTGAGCAAAAAGAAAAAAAATAGATATCAAGATTGAAAGAGCAGATCACTGGAGTGATTGAAAAGAAAATAAGGGAATCATGTAAGTATCTTTATGCCAATAAATTTGAAAACATTGATGAGAAATGAAACCTCCCAAGTCTTATTCAGAGGAAACAGAAATTTTTGTTAAGGAAATTGAATTTTCTTGCAAGATTATTCCTACAAGGAAAACTTCAAATCAAGATAGTTTCACTGGTAAATTGTATCTAATATTTAAAGAAGGAATAATACCAAATTCCTTCAGAAAAAGGAAGAAAGAACATTTTCAACTCATTTTATGAGGCCTGAATCATATAGGTGAAAGAAAGAAAGAAAGGAGGAGAAGAAAGAAAGAAGGAAGGAAGGAAGGAAGGGAGGGAGGGAGGGAGGGAAAGAATAAAAGAAGAAAAAAGAGGTTAAAAGAGAAGAAAACTATGTGTTCATAACCCTCAAGAACATACAAGAAAAAAATCTTTAATAAAAATGTTAACGAGTTGAATCAAGCAGTGTAAAAGAAAATAATACATCACAGGGTTTACCTGAGGAATGAAAGTTTGGAATAACATCAGAAGATTAATACAATTTACCACACTAACAGAATAAAAGAAAAATAATATGACTCTGTCTTCAAAGATATAGGAGGAAGCATTTGACAAATGCTGCTACCCATCTGAATAATCCCATCTTCTTTTAGGCTTCTACTGAGATGGCTGAGGGTGTACAGGAGCCACTCATGATATTTTAAAAGAGCTCTTGGTGTAACAATATGCTGAGGCATTTGGATCCTTTTGAGGCGACACTAAAAAGTTCTCCAGTTGAATTCTTGGCTTCCTTTTTAGAGCACTCTTTATATCAGTGAATCTCTTAATTTTAGCATCTTTTGCAATCTGCATCAGCTAAGAATTTCCCAAATCATTGTGTTGGTTTTATTTTGCTTACCAGTTCTTTGCTCAATTTATCTCTTTCCTTTTGCATTTGACTATAAATAGGAAGTAGAAACCAGGTCACATTTTTAGCATTCTGCTGGGAGATCCCTTCGGCTAACTATGCAAGTTCATCTCTTACAAGTTCTGCTTTCCATGCAACTGTGGGAAAAAAATTCTACTAAGCTTTCTATCACTCTCTAGGAAGGATCTCTCCTTTCCTCCGGTCTCCTACAACATGAGTCTTATGTCCTTTTGAGTTTCCAATAGCATTCATTACTTTTAAAGTTCAAGTTTCTATCAGCAATCTGTTCGTGATTGAGGATATTTTTTTTAAAGATAATATAGGAGCCTCCACACTACTTTCTGGACTCTCACCAGCAGAATTTTTAACATCCAAATTTCTTCTAATAGTCCATTCAAGGCAATCTCAAACTTTTTTATACCATTCCCTGCAAAATTATCCCATTTTTCCTCATTATCCATTCTAACATTTTTTATATTTGTTGTAGCAGTACCCCATTCTAGGTATGAAAATCCATATTTGTTTCCTATTATTGCTATAATAAATTACCACAAACTTTTTGGCTTAAGACAAAACAAACCAATCTGGAAGTCAGAAGTGAGGTCAGTTTCGATGAGTTAAAAATCAAGGGATCAGCAGGGCCATATTCCTTCTTGAGTTTAGGAGAGAATTCATTTTTTTTTCTCTTTTCCAAATTTTATACACTGCAAACATGCAAGCATTCCTTGGTTCATGTCTCACAACCCATACTCTTTTTCTTTTTTTTTGACATCAATATTTCATTACTTACAGGTCCTGGGGCGGGGGCAGGGAGGATTTACAGTAAAGTTCAGAGGCCACAGAGAAGTCAGGGAATACATAAGGGGAGAGAAATGGACAGAACCCATGGGTTAATGCCTTCACTGGGACCATAGTGTTGTACAAACAGGTTTTCCATGGGGAGTTTTAATTGATGGTTTGAAAGCAAGCAGGCATGAGTTTTAAAAGGTCACAATTGAATGCCCCGTATCACTTTGAACTCTGCTTCTGTTATCATATCTCCTTGCTCTGACCCAGCATCTCTCTCCTATAACATTGAGTATATTTACATGACACTAATTTTTTTAAAAAACTATAAATAACTTGCATAAAGATTAGTAAAATAGAGGGAGGGGATCGGTTGTGGGGAGAGCTGGGGGTTGAGGGAAGTGCTGGGAACTAAATTAGAGAAAACTGTATTTCATGATTTTTGTGATTATGTCAGAATATATCCTGATGCTATATAGAACTAAAAAAATCCATAAAAAATTAATAAAGAACACTTATTATCTCATTGGACTCACCCACATAATCCAGAATTATGTCCACATCTCTGTATTCTTAACCACATCTGCAAAGTCTTTATTGACATTAAAGTGTTTTCTCTAATATGCAGAGGCTACTTCATAATAAGGGGGTGGCTAGGGAAAAATAGAGGTATTTTGGATTAGGTAGAGGGGAGTGGAGGGAGGGAATAGGAAGGATAGTAGAATGAATTGGACATTATTACCCTATGTACATATATGATTACTCGACCCATGTTCTACATCATGTACAATCAGAAGAATGGGTTTTACTCCATTTATGAATAATGTGTCAAAAAGCGTTCCACTATCATGTATAACTAATTAGAACAAATTTAAAAAGTAATGTATTCACAGATTTCCAGGATTAAGACAGGGACAACTTTGGGGTGGACATTATATCCACTTGCCCCAAATTCTTTTATCAAGAATCATATTTTACCTGCTATAATATTTCTATATTTACTTGATTTAGTAAGTAATTTTCTTATACAAATATCTTTATTCATTTATTCTCATCTTCCCTGTATCATTTTGTCCCAAGTATGTCCTTCACATATTGGTCTTTTACAATTATTCTTTTAGAAATTTAATTGGAAATTTCTTTCTCTGAATAGATAAACATATAAATTTCCCCAGATTTATTAATTTTTAAAAGTCACTGTATGGAGACGCCCTTTGCTCTTTAGACAGGTTTCTCTATTATCATCTTGATTCTCCTGGGCTGTATTTCTTTTCTTATGGAGTTCAGGGAAATTTTCAAGGAAGAGAAAATTATAATCTCTAAATTTTTTATCCACCTTTTCAAAGAGGGTTTTTGGGTTTGATGGTTACCTGGAAATATGACTCATCTTTCAGACATCTGACTGGGTTTTTAGTTAAGTATTAGATCTGTCTTCTTGACTTGAGTTTTGAAGTCTTAGATTTAAAATCCACAAGTATTGTGAAAAACATGCATCTACTGGAACAAGGAATAAAAGGCTTAAATAAGACAAATCCCAAATAGCAGAGTCACATAACAAGCCATGAAAACTGATGATTTATAACCAAAAGATAATGTCTTATTGCAGCACTGACCGTGGCCGGCTGGAGCAGCACTGGACAAGTTGATTTCTTGCCTTCAGAGGTTTTTCTTCTCTGGACATAGCAGAAGACACATCTGTAGGACTTCTGCAGCCAAGATTGATCCCACACTGCTCTGACAGGCTGGACTCTCCTTCTTACCTCCATTATGAGTCTCTGAATTGAGTGACATAGTTAAAAAACTCTACGTCCCTTTATGCTATTATTGTACCCAATTACATCTTTATACATGTTCATCAAAACATCTGTGCTTATTAATTATATCGTTTCCTTCTAAATAAAATAGGAGAAAAGCTTACAAACAAAAATTACACACTCATGCTTCCTTTTGTGTTTATTTTTGTAAATTCGTGAGTATTGACTGGCTAATTTTACTTCCCCTGAATCAGAATAATGGGTGTGATAATTCTAAGCATGATAGATTTTTTTTTGAACTTCATCAATATATTTGCTTTTGTCCCGTAGCAGTTAGGTAAATAATTAACTCACTGATAAGCAGTGAAGGTGCTATTTGGAAGGATTATGCATTGGCTGATGCTACAAATAGGTTGAGTTTTGATCGGGTACTGGGTTGAGTATTGGGTACTGGCAGGTGTAGTAAGTGATGCATTCTCACCGGAATGTGAGTTGACTCTGTAGGGGAAGAGAAAGTCGAGTCATCAGGCAATTTTATGGCAGTGTTTTAAGTGCAATACTTACAGGTCTGTACAGTATAGCGTGGGGACATCCCAGAGCCAGCCTTGAGTAATCAGGGAGACTTCCAGGAGAGATCCGAGAAGGAAGGCCAGAAGAGAGAGAAAGTTGAATAGACAAGCAGATTTTTCTTTTAATTAAGATCACTTTGGCCACAATGTGGAAACTAGTATGCAAAGAGTCCTGCACAGAAGAGGTAAAAGCCAGGTAGGAGGCTGTTAGCACACTGTCCCTGAGAAATGACGGGGAGAAGTAGGGCTGTGGTGGAGATATAAGTGGACTCTTGAGACACATAAGAACGTGAAGTAACTGGAGAGGATGATTGTCTGGAAGTGATAGTGGAGGTGGCCGGAAACCAACACCCGTCAGATGCCTGTCTTGGGCAAGGCAAGAGGAGTAGCCTATTGAGAGAACCCAGGAGGAGGAGTAGGTTGAGAGGCTGAGAGCAGCGGTAATGCTGCAGAAGAGGGTTGGAGTTTGAGAAGACCACAACTGAACTGGGGCAACCACATACGGCTATCCAGTAAGGCACACTCCATCAACTTCTCTGTGCCAGACACCGCTGCTGGGCACTGGGAACACTAATGGTGCAATAAGATAAGTATGCCTCTTCTCCCTGTGGAAAGGAGGAAAGCATCTACAATGTAATGTGATAAAGGACAGTAAAATAAAATGACCGCATTAAATTCCAGGAACTTGGAGTGCTCATGGGCAGTGCTCTGAAACAAACCGAGTTTTAGGGAAGAATTTCCACAGTAAGCAGCAATGTCTAAATTTCAGTTCAGGTGACGTGTAGGTACAAGGCAGGTGTGTAGTGGTATAGACCTGGGGAGGTAGCAGGGTGACCATGGGGGAGTCAGAGGATGCATCCTTTCAGAGAGGGAAAACAATGAAATAAATGCAAAGGGCTGGAGACACAAAAGATCAAAGGTACTTTTATAAATGAGCCAAGAGTTCCTATTACTGGACGGAATAATGACAACAAATGGGCAAGAAACAGGAGATGCCATTACAAACTTATTAAGGTGGCAGGAGAGGCATGGAGAGTCTTGTAAACCAGATTTGAAGAATCTGAACTTCATCTTGAAGAGAGCAACCAACCATCCTCATTTTCCCGGGACTGAGTTTCCCTGGATGTAGGATTTTCAGAGTTGAATTGGAACATCCTTGGTAAATGGGGACAACCAGTCGCCCTAGAGAGCCATGATGGTTTTAGGTTGGGAAGACCAGCATGGCTTAGGATTGGAGGAAGAAGTACACCAATGTGATAATGAAGACAAGATACCGTGTGGTCATACTCGGGGAGGGGGTTTAATAGAAATAGAGAAAACTGGAAGAATTAAATTTTAAGAGATATTACAATTTAACAGATATCCAACTATTTAATGAATGATAGATTTGAAAGGGGAAAAAGGCAAATGAGTAGATATTGGGGCTATATCCTAATTCTGAAGATAAAGAAAATTGCTTGGGAGGCTGAGATAGGAGAATCACAAGTTCAAAGCCAGCCTAAGCAATTTAGCGAGGCCCTAAGCAACCCAGAAAGACTCTGTTTCTAAATAAAATATTTAAAAAGGGGGCAAAAAAGATAGAGGAAATAATGCAGTAATCTTGTTTGATAAGATGAAAACTTTGCTTTTGGACATGTTATTTATAGGGTTTCCAGAAAAAATATAGGATATCCAGTTAAATTTAAATTTTGAACAATGAATAATTTTCACTTTAGCTATGTTCCAAATAGTATTTTTGCAATACTTGTACTAAAATTATTCTTTGTTTATCTGTAATTCAATTTTAAATGGACATTCTGTATTTCTAGTTGATATAGCTGCTAACCTCATGAGTTTAGAATACGTGGAGACATCCAAATGGAACTTTGGATGTTTTTTAAGCACTTGGAATATAAGTTTGAAACTCAGGAGAAATATCTGGCCCAGAGAATGGGGTAGGATAATCACAGCAATTTTTTTTTTAATTTACTACAGAATTCCACAAAGCATGGCTATTTGCTTTCACAGTATTTGTGGCCAGGAATTAATGTATCTCATGACATACGGTTTTAGTGTATATTAGTGTCAATTGAAGGGGCCCCTTTGTTCCCTCACAGCATAGAGACTCCTTCTCCAGCTGCTTCCTCACTGCCAACCAACTTGACCAAAAGATAGTCTGCACCATCCAGAAGAAAGATTCCACATCCTGTCCTTCTGCCAAATGAATTTCCAAATCACAAGACCAAGTCAGAAGAGCATATTGATTGATTTTAGAAAAGTTTTCCATAATGACCCCTGAAACAACTTCAAGTTTAAGTGCACTATATTTCCTGGCAACCCTAGGCAACAGAATTTACCAGAGATAAGTAAACATTTTAGAGTGGCAGATATTTTAAACTCCAAATAATGGACACATCTGTAGGCAACATAACAGACATTCTATCACTTGACCATGGAGGCATTCAGATAACTGAAGACTTCATCCTAACTTTATCAACAGCAACTGTGTCAATTTTTCAGAGACCTGCCAGTGTTTTAGAACTGTTTTCAAGAAGTGGTAGGATACTTAGGGTGTGTGGAAGGGGGAATGTGTAGAAATTCCACAGCCCCATTTCTCTGATTTTCCAGAGGTGCTAACACATTCCTGGTGCCTCCAGGGTGAG
Organism: Callospermophilus lateralis; assembly: GCF_048772815.1. Lineage (NCBI taxonomy): Eukaryota > Metazoa > Chordata > Mammalia > Rodentia > Sciuridae > Callospermophilus > Callospermophilus lateralis. The sequence goes on along the minus strand of NC_135316.1, from coordinate 98,471,731 downwards.
CACAGGTTCAGGGCCGTGCTGACACTCTATAAATGCTTCACATTTACAGAGGGCAGTAGCAGGGATGCTCCCTGCCTCTGGGGGGTCTCGTTCCTACTGCTCTTGGTCCCTTCAGGCTCTGCCAATCCTGCCCCAGCAATTGCTAGAACTTCCTAGGCAACGCCTGGCTCACACTGGTAAGCGAGTTCACTACCACCCTGTGGCCCCAGCTTTCTCTTTGCTAGCCTGCATGGTCTGGTTGAGTCCCGCCGGCATGTGGAATGAGAAGGGATCTGTGCTGACCCTGGAGCTCTTTTCACACTTCCTCACCTTCCTCTAGGTGCTGCTGCCTCTGGGGTAGCAGAGGGGCACTGAGTGGTCCAAAATCCACTGTGTGTTTCTTGTAGAAGTAAGGACACAGGTTATTCCCCCAGCAATGACTTTTCATATTCATACACTTCAAGCGATGTGTGTACCCAATGTCTACAGAGTTCCTAGTAAAATCCTCTCTTGTCCTCCAGCATCTTTTTACTTTGGCCCACACTAAACCTAATACAGTACTGAGGCAATGGTACCATCTAGCAAAGGGAAGCTCTTTCAGCCATTAATGATTTCCAGAGTAGGAAACTCTGGTAAGGTCAAAACCACATTGACTAATAAGACTAGGCCTAATTCCAGAGTGGCAAGAATTGCTTTATTTTTACAGTGATGCAGTGTGTATTGTTATTGCTGAAGGGATGTTATTTACTATTTTAATAACATATATATGAGATTTTTAACCAAAATAGGTGAGCAGGTCAGGTCAGGGGACCCCCTCGAGGACACCATATTTCTGAGATTTTATTTTATGTTTTTGAAATTGAAAAATACTAGTTCTCCAGTTCTTGTGATATTATGGAGAACAAGTTTCAAACTAGTTATACAGAGGCACAAAACAAACCAATGAACAACCAATGTGTTTCACACTCCGCCATGATGGCGTAGCCTGGTTATTAGACAGGCAGATTGTATGGTAAGGATCTAGGTTATAATCTCACCTGTGTCACTTAGCAGTCATAATCCTGGGAAAGCAATAGAGTTTCTCTGTGTTTCAGTTTTCTTACTGAACTAGATAGTAGTACCTACTTAGGGGGTTCTCATGAGGATTAAATGAGTTAAAATAGAGCAGTACTTAGCATGGTGCTTGGCTCAGAGTAAGCACTTTATGGGTGTTGTTACTTATATTTAATTGTTACTTTCATCATTTTATTATATACACATTATATATATATGATATATATGATATTAATTATATATATAATATGTATTATGTCTATAGTATGTATATATCTTAGTTGTACAAAGTATATATATATATATATATATATTTATTTATTTATTTATTTATTTATCTTAGTTGTAGGTGGACACAATACCTTTATTTAATTTTTATGTGGCTGAGGATACAACCCTATGCCCGACATGTACCACGTGAGTGCTGTACCCCTGAGCCACATCCCCAGTGCCTCATTACTGTATTTAAGTATTATTTTTGATAGTGTTATGAAATGTTTCACATTAATCCTGAAGGATGATCTGGAGAAAGAGAGGGAGAAAAACAAAACAAAAAAAAACTTAAAAATACCAGATATTTCATCACTGTCAACTCCATAGCAAAACAAATCTGCCTGGCAACCCTCAAGTTCTACAAACCTCCTTTCTGAATTTAAAAATAGAAAAGATTGCTTTCTTTAAAGCATTATAAATTGTCCGACTTCTACTAGCAATTGAATATATTAGGAAATCCAAAGGAAGAAAATAGAAAGCCTTTTTTTTTTTTTGCGTGAAGATAGAGTCCTTTTAGGATTCCAAATGAATGGTTTTGTTTTACAATTTTAAAATAGCTGTATATTTTCTCCACACTGTGTTCAGACAGAGGAAAGAGAAATTATACTCCACCTATGTATGAGTATCACAGTGCATTCTACTGTCATGTGTAGCTAATTGGAACAAATAAAAAATAGCTCTATGTTTTAAATAGTAAAAGGTATTAAATGTTATATTAGATATAGGCAGATTCTGAAAACCAGTATATGTTAAATGGAATCATTTAAATAACATTAATCGAAACTTCACCAGACACAAACAACCACAAGGATGTTCCTTGATGGGGTGTGTATCTTACCCCTACATTGAGAGAGAGAAAGCAGTGATGACAACAGTAACCCCCATAATATCAGAATGAAATGCCCTATTGTCGGTACAGATTCAGGTTAGATCTTGTTGTTTTGAAAGGGAGGTCTGCAAACCCCATAGACCATTGTGTCAGGTACTGATGCACAAGGCAGCAGAGCCAGACCCCATCAAGAGCAGGACCCTGTTAGTATTTTTTTTAATATTTATTTTTTAGTTTTTTAAGAGGACACAATATCTTTATTTTACATTTTTGTGGTGCCGAGGATGGAACTCGTGCCTTAAGCATGTTAGGTGAGCCCCCTACCACTGAGCCACAACCCCAGCTCCAGCATTGTTTTTTTAAAATTAATGACAAAGGTTTTTTTTTTTTTTTGTATTCTTAAATTTGGATTAAATCTGTACACTAGAAAAATTAGCAAATTTTACTTGTCCAAGTGGATAGAGTAACAAGTTCAGAATCACACTGAAATATGAAATTCATATCTAAAACTGATAAAATTAGTACATAATTGTTTTCAAATCTGTTTTAGATGAAAAAGAGGCAAACTTTCAAAAAATACTTTCCCTGCCAAAAAACTTAAAACATTTGAATATTCCCCAAGCACGTAATACTTGAACAACTGATAAGCTGAAACCAAACCAATTTTTGCCATGCTTTATTTATTTATCTGCTTTATTTTAAATATGAAACAACAGCAATAAATTTGTAAAGAATTTCATGGTAAAATATCAAAAAGTGTGTTAACCCGTGGTTTGTTTTTCACTAAACTTATTTTCATATGGGAGAAGACGGAAGGAGATAACTGCAGATGGGGGCCCGTTTAAGATACAAACATTGCTTTGAAATATTTCAGTTCATTACTGCTTCATCTAACAAAAAAATCCCATGAAATTTTTCTGCATATTCAAGGGATAATAAAATTAGAATAATCTGTGAAAACTTTCATAATATAAATATTAATAATATTTTATATTAATTTTATTATTAATATCAATTATTGATATCAATATTAATTAAACAAAGAAAAAATATCCCTGGCTGAGTTTCCTTGCATATACAGTCCAGCTCTGAAAATGCTAGAAGAGAGATGAAGATTGACAGAAGATCCAAGTACTCCAATGCTGTATTAAAAAGAGAGAAATAACAAAAAACTAACAAAGATTCTAAAAGTGTGTGTGTGTGTGTGTGTGTGTACATGTGTTACACAACAAAATCACCACACTTGAAAACCTAGGTGAAAGAGATACATCTCTAGGGAAATTGACTGAAAAACAATTGAAATGGAAAACACAAATGAACCAAAAACTACGTGGAAAAATTGGCACTGTAATAACAAGAAGCCCCAGACCAAGAATGAACAGGTGCATTTCACTGTTTTCTACAAATAGAAGGCAAGTGTTCTTAGTACTGTGCCATGCAGACATCTTTGAATCCCTGCTAGAAATAATAAACAATACAAATTTATAGCTCACGTGGAAGGATCATTCCAATTGCCCCTACCATTGCTCTCTTAGAGTCTCACACAACTGGATCTGAGAGCACAACATCAGATTGGGCTGATGTTTCCCGCTGGACTGTGAGTCCTTGGCCATGTCCTGGATTCACCCCTGACCCCATCAAAACCAGCAGGTGAGAATGCAATATTCTGTCCATGCCAGGTTTTATTCAGGTCCAGTTATTCATATACAAATGGAGATGCTGATAACTTTCTTAGAAGAGGGTTTTAGACAATCCCAAACATTTCAATAAACTTTACTTGGGTGCAGTACCAGCTCAACCTGACTTTCAAGATGTATGGAGGCAGGAGTTGTTTGTCCACCTTGTAGGCTGAGTTCTTGCTAGTTCAGAGGTAGATCAATACAGACAATTTTCAAGTGGTCTTTCCTATGAAACATGCTCATTAGTTAAACCTGATTACAGATATATCCCATAAAATATGTTCTAAATTGTCTGAATGAGGCAATTATCTTATTATAAAATTGTCCTTGGACCTAATTCATGTAGAGATATGAGATAATACTTGATATTAGTATCCATTAAGATGCTTTTGAAGTTAGACACATTTACTCATTCACTCCAGCCTTTCCACAGCCAGCTACACACTAAATAGAGCTCAAGATGCCAGGGAGAAATGGTGAACAGTGCAGGCAACGTCCTTTCTCTTATGAAATTCATGTTCTAGTAGAAGAAGACAAATAAACGGGTAACAGATATTTTATTTCCAGAGGATGCATCAAGTGTAGAAGAGAAAGAGGGTGATAAGATAGTGATTTAATGGAGGTAGAGGGGAAAGTCAGAGTGTTGTGGGACTTGTTGGAGGAGGTGACATTTGTGCCAAAACCAAATATTGAGTAGGTGGGAGTTGTGGGAAGAACCAACAAACCTGTACACTCAGAAAAATGAGAAATTATATCCTATCTGATTCAAATATATGATATGTCAAGATCATGTGTAACTAATTAAAACAAAATTTTTTAAAAAAGAAAATGTTAAAAAAAAAAAGAACCAACAGAGCAATCAGCAAGCCTACATATAGGCTTTTTGAAATAACTTTGCTATATTCCAGAAACATCAGCAAGGCCAGAGTTCTGGAGATAGTGAATAAGAAAACAGGACATAGGAAAAGATTTCAGAGAGGTAGATGTTGATCCAAAGACATTGGGCCTTGGGAGCCCTGGCAAGGAGTACCGTGACAGAATGCTATTCTACTTTGTGTCTTAATGCTAAAGTGTCTTACAAAGTTTTATTACTTAAAAATCATTATAAGGAAAAAAATCCTTCTTAGATGTGTTCCTAGTTTCAAAAGAATCTGCAAAGTCCTTTTGTATGTGTTAGTTTCATTAGAAATAGACAAGGAAGGTCAGAAAGAAGGAATTACTATGAGATTGGTAGGTAAAAATCAATCTCCAACAACAAACTTAATTAACCACTTTAGGTGAACAAACATGGTTTTGTATAACAAAACACTCTTACCAATGTGATTTCCTCTGCTAGACATTTTTAGTCTCGATGATACATTTCAATGTTTCCTGGAACTTATAAAAATACTTCCCAAATTGCAAAGGTCAAAGAGCTATTCTGTGAGTCGAGGAAATTCACTCAATGATGACAAAAGCAAAGATTTCACTATATTTATGGGTAACCAATATGCTTATATTATTTATATTTTCCTTTTTTAACCTAATACAAAGTAATCCTAGTTGAGCTTTTTGTTTTCTCAGACACTTACATTCACATTCTTCCATTATTCCAATATTTCTTACTAAACTCTGAAAGGTGGTCTATAGCTTCTTCTTCAGTTCCATTTTCAGAATTACAAACATGGACAGCATAATTTACTCTTTCCACAGAGGTCTTATTTTATTCTGTGTGCAGCAGAAAGCCCTGTAGTTTTTAAAAATGAGAATAGTAGGAGGCAATTCACATTTTAAAAGAAGACTGCTCCTGCTCTCTGGTTACTGGCAGTCTAAGAGAGAAGGTAGAGACCTAGTTAGAGGCTATGGAAGTTTACCACATGACAGATGTGGTGCCTCTGATGCAAGAGAGGAGGGAGATGGGAGAAGCAGTGATAGGTGATCAAATCTGGGAAATACTTTGGAATTCAAGCCATCTGGGCTTACTGTTGGAGTAAATGGGACGTTGGACAGTTGGGTGAAGAGTGGAATCAAGAATGACTTTTAGGTTTGCAGTTTGAGCAGCTGGATGGACACTGGTGTGACTATATATGAGATGCAGAAGGTTTTGCAAAATAACATTCCTGTTAGGTGTCTGTAATATAAGTGCTCAGTGACACACCATGATGGAGATGATTGACAGGTAGTTCATTCTATGTGTTTGGTCATTAAGGGAGATTATGGGTGGATATATATTGACTTCTAGGAATCAAATGAGCCTTTTTTTTTTTTTTTTGGAAGAAAGTATAAAGGAAAAGAAATGAAGATTGAGCCCTGGGTCCTTTCAGCATTTACAGAACAGAATGGCAGAAGGATCCAGAAAAGATGCAGAAGAAGATAAGCTCATGAGGGTAAAGGATATCCAGAAACACCATCCTGGAAATCAAATGAATAAGCTATTAAGAATGCGGGAGAGAGGGACTGCCCTGCACATGGGAGTCTGTGTGGATGCATAAGGACAGGCTTCCATATGCTGCTGAAACAAATGGTCCAACAAACATTTATTTTTCCTTTATCACATGTACAGCGCAGATGTGCATTGTAGCCTCTGGGCTGGTGGATATCCTGTTTAGATGTATGCTTTCATTCTTTTCAGAACGGGGAAGTGTCCATGACGAGTCATATACTAGCTCTGCTGGGAATGACACAGGCCACTTCTGTTCCCACTTCATTGGTCAAAGGAAGTAATGACAGGTGACGTCAGAAGAGGCAGCAAGGGCAGCGTCCCCACGTGCCCCGAAGGAGATGGAAGGGGAGCCTGTAAACACCGGAGGGATGGTAAGTAGAGAAAGCGGTCTCTCCAGCTGGGTGGCCGTAGAGAACAGAGAAAATCTTAAAAGAAGCTTCTAAAACTTTATTCACCTTTTTTTCCCTAGGCTTCAAAACTAGCAAAGAAGAACAACTTTCCTCCCCATTATTTCACAATGCCTATAGAAAAGTTGTTTCAGTGCTTTCTCCTATCACATCGCTCAGATGCTTAAGCACATCACCAGGCAGACTTAGGTATGAATTCCCAGTCCAACACCCATGTGCGGTTGGTCCAGTGTTGCAGGTTTTTAAAGTTTTCTTTCCTAAGATTTAAATAATTTAAAGAAATTCACAAAAAAAATACAAAAAGATTATAGGCAGACAATGGATATTGAGATTTATTTTTTTATATATGACAAGGAAGAAAAATAAGGCATTTTATCTACTACTACAATTTAATTACAAGCCACAGCAGTCAACACTTTCTGAATATTGCTCCCCCCCAAAAAAAATCTGTGGGCCTCCCTTACCTTCTTTTGAAATTCTAGGCAATCAATGTCTTGATAGAGAGGATTTAGTGGAAAGAATCATTGGTGACTAAATAGCAGGAGAACTTTGAGCATTAACAAGGCCACCTGTTGCAGGGGAAGGGGAAACGGGGCTCAGGGAGTCCTTATTGACTGCACTTGGTAAGTCAACAAGGAGCACACGCACAGGCCATGGAGTGATATCTGTGCCACCTGTTTAGCCAACTGGGCGCGTCTCTGATGCTCCGTTTCCTCACATATAAAACAGGGAGAACCGTACTATGGTGTCTCATAGAGGAGCTGTGAAAATAAACAAGAGCCTGCCCCCACTTGGCTTGGTTTTGTACCGTGGAAAGGAAACGCTTGCTAGGATGCCTCTTCGCACTGTTAGTAATTTCAACATGAGTTAAAACCAGAGGAAAAGTTTTCTGACCCTCTGTATTAGTCAGTTTTTTTCTGTTCCTGTGCCAAAATACTCTCCAAGAACAACTTCGAGGAGGAAAAGTTTATTTGAGGCTCACGGTTTCAGAGTCTCAGGCTGTGGACAGCTGACCCCACATGCTCTGGGCCCAAGGTGAGGCAGTGCATCATGGGGAAAGGGCCCACAGAGGACAGCTGTTCAGCTCATAGCAGGGTCAGGAAGCAGAGTGTGGGGTGGGGGGGACAGGGGAAGAGTCACAGGGAAGATGCATCCTTCCAGGGCATGCCCCCAATGACCACCCTCCTACACCCCACCTGCCTACCCTCTCAGACCATTTAATCTAGGATGGACTGATTAGATTACAGCTTTCACAGTGCAATCATTTCACCTCTGAACACTCTGCATGAGTGTTTGAACACTTCTTCAGGAGTTTGGGGGATACCTTACATATGAACCATAGCACCCACTGAGGAAATTTATGGTGTGTTCATTCTTCTTTGGGGAAAATAGCAGCATAAATAAATTCTGGATTTAAAGCCTTGCATCCAGACATGGGAGGGGAAGCAGGTATAAAACACAAACCCATCTAGCTGGAAGACCCCACAGATTTGAATGACCCCACCATCCCACAAAAATCCAAATTTACATAAATCCTTCATCCTTTCAGAATCTTTAGTACCAAATTGAATTTGAGAGCAGAGCATCCAATTTTGAAAGAGTGTTATAAAACAGTGTTATATAACAAGTATCAACAAGGCCAACACCCAAAACACTGGACTACCGTCCTGCAAGAACATGTTCTCTACTGCCCCTAACTTGCCTGGGTTGGAATTTTTATTGCCCTCTAGACACACAGCATGTTTCCCACAAAGCTAAGAGTCAGGGGGGAATTTATTTCATTTATGTAGCTAGCTTTTAAGATGAGGAATAAACAAATCTGAAAACAAATTGCGACTCGCTGTAGAAGATGGCCAGAGGAAGTGTGTGCTGGAAAACAACCTTAAGGAGGCTACAGAAATGCAGCCCCACTGCACTTTCCTAAAGGACCCGCATCCTCTGGATCCATCAGTTAACCCCAGGGGGAGAAACAGCACGAACATTTTGAGGTCTGCTAAGGGAGTATTGACATCATAGGGCAATTGCTGGGTCCTGATGGTGCCTCACCAGGTCTGACCCCCCCAGACATCCACTCCTTCCCTGAACTAGCTGCTCTACCGTGTGGTATGGCTAGCATGCACCAAGTCCTGAGCCAGGCATAGGGAAAAGAGAGAGAACAAGAGAGACTTACAGGGAGGAGGACAAACCCTGACCCTAATAATATATGACGTGGTCCACTGTATTTAGAACTTCCTGAAAACTCAGGCATCCAGGTCATCCAGAGACTGGCCTGCGGTTCCTTATTAGATCCTGAAAGGGCTCATCTTACTCCAGAGTTGTTCTCGGGGAGGCAATCACATGGCCTCTCTGACTTGGGCTGGCCACCCTGAGTTCTTTAGCCCAATCCCTGGCTGGATGCCAGATGACAACTCACTCCATGTTTATCAGAAATTCACTGGAGAAAGTGCTCTGAAATTGTCTGATTTTGAGTCACTGCACTTTGATATCTGGTTCTAATATCAAAGACAGAGCCTCCAAGAGGAGAGGGAACCATGAAGTAGTCACCTTAGCAAAAGGAGAGTGGTACTGAGGGACCATAAGGTGTCTTGAGAGCCTGCCTGCACAAAACAGTCTTCAATATCAAGACATTTAATGAAAACTCATGGGAAAAAAACTCATAAAGGCATTCAGAGAAAAATACTCCCTTTTCTACTATGAAGAGGAGTCTATGGGGTTTGGGCACTACTCACCAATGTCCTAAGAATATTGTCTTGGTGTTTTGTTGTGCTGAAATGAGCACAATATAGTCATCAACAGAGCCAGAAGCAGGGGCAGGGATATCAGGATTCTGTTTTAGAAAAAGCCACCAAAGACATAAATGAAGTTTTGTTATATTCTGCTCTTCTTTTTGTGATTTTGCTGTTGCTTGGTATGTTCACATCACTCCTTATTCTCTGAAATAATCAGACCCCAACAGCCAGAAAAACCATTGGATTCTCTTTCATGCAAATATAGCATGGGACCAATATGGCTTCACAGGAGCTATGTAATAACTGGCACCTTTGAGCAAGAAGCATGATGAAAGGGTTCTTATAAGATATACTAGTGCTTACGCTGTCCGTTGGCAGAACCAGCTGCATGTGGCAAAGCTATTGGCATCTATGGGAGGTGTCAAGGCTTCCTTGAAGCTGTCATTTCCACTCGTGTGGAGCCTCCCGTCTTCAGGCTGCATACGCTCTGCATTGTAAACAGGCTGACAGATGCTGAGAACTTGCAGGGCTATACACTAGTTTTAATGTGTAGACAATTACTCAGGCTTGTCCTATAGCTAGAATAAGACTCTGGGGTCAAGATACTCAGAGTCCTTGAGAGGATTCCCATGTTGATCTCTTCATAACTAAGTCCACTGGCTTACGATCTATAGATCTTTAGTACCAACAGAAGGAGATGGCAGGGTGTCATATAATTATGAATTTCATATTTTGGATCAATCACTTTTCTATACCTGTTTGACTTTTGAGAGTTTAAAGGTAAAGTGTTATTTGTCATCAATACATAATATGTAGATATACAAGAACATCTTGTCATATATAGAGTCTTTCTTCCCAACTAGATTGTGAATTTATTTCAGATAAGCATGAAATCTTGGATATTTTTAGTTCACACTGCCTGGCATGGCAGTAGGCACGTGATTGTTACCTCTGATGTTGCAATCACCCTTGACAGTTTCCCTGGTGGCATGTATTACATGTGCAGATTTAAAGTTGTCCAATCTTTCTATGAAACATCAGGGAAGCATTTTTCTCGAGAACGTTCAAGCCTCCAGAATTAAACAACCTAAGCTCATCCCATTAGAAATACCCAGAGCCCAACTCTGCACTATGGTGATTGTCATTTCTAACTCAATGGCTGCCTGCTCATGTCACTGGGCTATTCTTTAGTAGGCTCCCCCTTAATATCTGTGGCACATTTTGATTGATGGGAACAGTAGTCATGGAGAACGTGAGGGGGCTGGGGCGTTCCCCAGAAGGACTAGAGAGAGAGTGAGGAGATGGAAATGGTGTCCTTCTACAGACTCAGCCCTGCCGACTAGCTTCAAGTATGATGTCCTGGGTACCTTGCTATGTGCAGAGTACCAGTCACTTGTGTGCAGTCTCTTTGACCTCAGAGAGACTCAGGGCAACAGTAGAGGCAGGTCTAAACTGGCTTTTGTTTGTCCCTGCACATGTGCATGGCTGGGGTCAGTGCACAGGGGCAAGGAGGGGAAGGGTGGTCATAGGACTCCCACCTCAGAACCCAGCACACTGAACTCCCGAGTGCAAACTTCTCTCATTCCTTGCTTCAAGGAAAACAGTTGAGGGGCAAGAATTTGTTTCCTAAGCTTTCCAGGGTACACAAGGAGAACGATGTGGCTGGAACGCCACTAACTTGAGAAACATGGGCATATTTCCTCTGATGATTTCTATTGATATGTAAAGGGAACATTCTCTGAAGCAGTTGAAAGCAGTAATAAGTCCTTGGCAACTGTTCTGTTAGGTCTGAAGACAGGGTATTTGCAAAGTATTTGTATTTGCAGAGTATTTGTCATATCCTCCTTTGTCTCCAGCAATTTAATTTTTACAAAGCTTGTGCATAGAGAAAGCTTGAAAAACATGAAGTACAAACAGATTGCTGGCTATCACAAAGTCCTTCAGGAAGAAAACCATGTCATTGCCTTCTCCTCTCCATCTACCCTTCTCCCAGCCACCCTCACCCCTGCATATGTGTACACAATGCAGTGGTTCCTTTGGGGCAAATTTCCAAAGGTCTCCACTGTTACTCTTTTGTCTCTTAAGACACAATTACTTACATGTTAACCCCCGATGGACGGAGCGTGATCCCTGCAGAAAGAGCCCAGCTGGGATGAAGGCATCTCATAAGTCACTTGTGTGCAAGCATCATATCCAAAGGACATCATGAGCTAGAGTGGCTCAGGATGAAGAAACCATCTCAGCTTTGCAACCTGGGAGGGAAGGCATTAAGAAGCTTTTGTGGACATGATCACTGAGAGATAACGGCGGTACCAGAAGCTAGAGATAATCTGGCTCATTCAGCTTGGAAAAATCACACTGCAGCATGAAACCAGAGGGGACAGAAGCCATCCCATCCAGCTCAATCAAAGATAATCAGGTTTTGATATATTTTATAGTCCACAATCATCAGAAATAATGACTGAAATGCTTTCTGCTAACTGACATTTCTGAAAAAGTTTTTAACTTTGGTAATTTTCCTAGGGTTGCGCCCGAGTCCGTCACACAACTATTTTCCTAACTGAAGGCCTGGGTTGACTGCATGGGCACACAATAGCCAAGTGTCCCATACTTGAAAGGGTTCTTTTTGGTTTAATGCTGTGCCATCACTTTCTTGAAACACTTAATGATGCAATCTTTGAACGTCTACATGTAAGCAAAATATCATGGGATAATGAAGCAGGTGTGTGAGCAGACAGGAAAGATGCAAAATGTACTCCCACTGCCCAGTCCCTACACCTCTGTTTACGAACAGCATTCACAGTGCCCATTGACAAAGAATTCTGGTGGTCAAACATGGCATTAGAGTTCAGTGGTACTCTGAGAACCGGTGAGTGTGTTCCATCTGTGGCTGGGCCAAAAAGGCTTTGTTTCCTGGTTGAACTAGAACTTGCTTTGAACAATGAAGGCAAGGACCCTAATGTATCCTATCTTGTGTGTTACAGCTGAACACTTGCACTATACTGATGACATAGAATAGAGGGAAAAATAGGGTGATCCATAGTTCCTTTTGATTTCAATTTTTCTTCACTCCTCAGTAAACTAGGGATAGTGGTAAGAGAGGATGTGGATATGAGAAAGCAAAAGAACGGCTGAGTTAGTTTTGTGCATCATTTCCATTGTTCTGGTAAAACCAAAACACACCTGGGTGAATTTTGAAATATGGCTTGTGTAATTTTGAGAATGCTTCATATAAGTTTAAATGCTCCCATATCTGTATTTAAATGTGGCATGGCATCTCATATAGATAGATGGCCAATTTTAATATTAATACTGCAGAATTTTAATTTCTCTTTAGAATGATGTCAAATAATAAGTTAAAAACTCTGTGACGGATTGAGAGATTGTGGAAGAAAGAGAAAAGTTTTATATTTTAATGCTTTTAAAGGAAAATTTCTCTGCTTTTAAAACTACGAGATCTGGATTTTCATTTTGCACAGGGTCCTGTAAATAACATAGCTAGCCCTGCTCAAGCAGTAAGTGAGTGCACGGATTCACGGTGTAGAGACAGTGTCCAGTCCAGGTATTAATGTCAGGAGAGAATGTGGCCAGACCTCTGCTCTTTCACAGAGATAGTGACTGATGGCACTGGGTACAGAACCTGATAAAAACCCAGGCCCCCTGGAGCTGTTCTTTTATCATAATTGGTCTGGAAGGTCAGTTATTCAGAGAACAGACCTGCAACACTCCCTTCCATCCTTACACACTCTCACACTCATGGGTAGCTACCCCCTGGGACTCACTGTGACAACCGCAGAGACCAAAGAAAACCAGGCTTTAAAGGAGTTTTGAGGGAACAGAGTACTGGTATACCTTTTTCAAATAAATAGATAATGAAACAACCAAATATGGGTATATAACACTTTGAGATGGTGGTGACCTATTTGCCCCTAGTTAAAAATAAAATAAAACAGAGAGCTAGGATATAAAGACTCAAAAAGCTTCTAAAACCACGGGGCTGGTGATCAGTCTGATTTGACATGGATGAAAGGATCGGGGAGGTTTGCACAGGCCAGGAATAAAGCACCTCTGAAGACGAAGGACCTACAAGGGAGCCACTCTGTTCTCCAAGTGTGGATTAGCCAAACGGAGCATACATCACGCCTTCCACGATCACTAGACAGTTGTGAGAATTTAACCAAGGTCTGGATATAGTTATACTCACAATTTGGATTAAAGTAGGATTTACAACTTAAAAGGATTTTTTAAAATTCCAGTTTAATGAAATATCAATCTGGTATAATGAGGAAGGGAGGAACAAATAAACAGCTTAACGATTTCAACTAACGATCATATATCAGCATACAAAGCAGAAAAGGGCAGACTCCTGAGGGTTGCCTACGAGAAGCTGGGAAAGGCATAAATAGCTAACATAATTAAATTACCAGTGTTTTTATTGTTTCTAAAAGCGAGGGCTCAGGCCGGCTGCCTTAAGATTAAACCCGATGCTATCTTTACATTTCGGTTCTATCAAGTTCCATTTCAATCTCCTCTTTTTCGCATCGGTTGGTCCACATCCAGACCCAGTCCATCAAAGAGATGAACTTGTCTGGTTTATTGTTCATAAACCCCAGGCTAGTTGAAAACTATTTTGGGTTTCTTACTCAAATCAGATTTCAACTTCGATTTTTCAAAGGTTAATAGGTTAGTACAGTGGCCCTGTTGTGTCAACAGAGCCTTAGAAAAAAATTAATCATGAAAACCATACAAAAGGTCAGAAGGAAGAAATTGGAAATGCTACAACAAAGAAATCACAGAGCCTATTATGTGTGTTTCTAAGGCATTTCGATTCAAATGCAGACGCATGACAAAGAAAATATGATATTGCCCAGTTGTGGTTGCTGAAAGGGAAAAGTGACATAAGATATTAGCAGGGAAAAGAGACACCTTTCAGCAGCTCATGATGACACAATGGTCTCTAGAAAAGCTCAGGAACAGGAGAAGTCCTAATGGAGGAAGGAAAAGGGATCTCTGTCAACAGTGTATTTTTTAATGTTAGGTGACGTTCATATAGTCAGTATTGGCTATTACAGAAAATGCAAACAATCATTATCTCAGAACCGAAGAATTTGAATCTCTGAGCTTCCAAAAGCGTGAGATTAATATTTTGTTCACATGAGGATACAACAAGGTAGGGTTCAGAAATTAAGGGCATTGCTAGAACAATTTTTTTTTTTCTATTCACTTTTTCCTCGATCACCTTGTGCTGGTCATTAATGATGCCACTTGGGGCTCACAAAAGTCCCAAGCTGCATTATGGACATCTTGGAAAGGGGAAGAACATTTGTATAGTTTTACATGGGAGGGATCTATATGCATGTGTGTGAAAAGGAGGGTCTTAAAGAGAAAGATAATGTTGGTGTGGCAAACTGGTATCAGTAAAGCTTCCTCATGCTGGTAATAGGCTTTGCATTGAATCCTGACTCTCTTTGTCTTCCACTAAGTAAGAAGAGAGCTTTGGGAACTCATACAATTCTTGTCCGAAGTTCTTATTATAGTTTCAAATGTCCAAAAAAGAGAACAAAGAAACAAAACCTCAACCACAAAAGTAAACACTGGAAGATGAAAACCCGAACAAACGACCCAAATACAAGATGTAATTCATGTCACCCCACATATAAATAATAGAAGAAATAAGAAAGATTAATCCTTAAGATAAAACAACAACAAATATTTTCTTTCTGACATTTCCTAAGATCTTCTTGTTTCTTAGTGGAAACTTGCTAATAAAATATCTGAACCAAAAACCTGCCCAACAGAAAACCTAGTGGACAATAAAGTGCTAAACACTTTTGACAGCTTTTATTACACTGGCCTGCTCAAATCCTTCCAATGGGTCCCCAGGGCCTGTGTAATTAGATACTAAGACAAAGTCCGTCATAGTTATCTGTTTTGTATAACAAATCACCAGCAACTTGGTAGCTTAAAACAACACACATTTATTATCTTCTTGTTTCTGTGAGTCCAAGATTAGGAGTCCAAGCACAGCTTAGCTGCTCCTCTGCTCAGGGTCTCACCAGGCTGCAACCAGACTGCTGGGCAGGTGTGGGTTCCTATCAGAGGCTCAGTGTGGAGAGATCTGTTTCAAAACTCCTTCAGGTTGTTGGCAGAAATCATTTCCTTACAGACTGAAGGATTCATGGCAGCCAGATTCTTGCAGCCAGGATGGGAGAGAGAGCACTTACCCCTTCACAACAGGCCCCCGTTCTATGGTTTAGAATTATCCATCTCCACTATTTTCTCAGACAATTTTTAGATGGAGGAGCAAACTGGACTTCATGCTATTACCTAAGCATTTCTTTCAATTCTCAGCCTCCTGTTTTGGCATAAGCTGACTTCCCTTCTGAAATTCCTTCTTAACAATGTCTCCATTTTCCTAAAGCCTATCCAAGATCCTGCTCAAATGGATGCTATATTTCCCTTGGAAATGTGACATTTTGGTGATGTTATATACGTCTCATGAAAAGGGCCAGACCTGCCCATCTATTTTTGTTGTTCATTTCAGGATTTTTCATCAAGACTCACTGGCTACTGCCCAAAGACACATCTCCAAGGATCACTGGTCCACGGATGGACACCCAGACCCCAGGCTGTTTCCTTGCCTTGTGCCTCCTCTCCTGTCCTGGGATTTCCCAGGCTTGTCTTCACAGGGCAGCTGCGCCTGCTCCCCTGCTTTGATGCAGACACCTGTCTATGCTGGTCTTCATGTGATTGATTTTCCAAATACTGTCTCTACTCCAAGTTAGAGCTGCCCTCGCCTGCTATGAATTGCCCTCCTTTGAACCCCCTTCCCTCCGTTGGCACTCTATCTCACCCTCATGTGGTCCTTTATTTAGGACACCCCCCTAACTACAGAATATGGGAATCAACTGGAGGAAATTCACATATGTGTAAACCCCTGGGCTGCATTCTTGACATGTGTATCAGTAGCTCTGATGTGGCCCCTTAGCATGCACACTCAAGGACCATAGAAGGTGTGACACAGGCAATCCATGGCCACATCCTGAGAAACAAGAGTCGTACCTATTTAACCTCATCTGCTGATTTCAAATCTTTATCAGTTTTCCCAGGTTTCCTTCTTCTCTTTCCCAGGTTTCCTTCTTCTCCCAGCAGATGATTTAGCCCAGTGGTTCTCAAACATTCCTTAATATTACAGTCACCTGGCAAGCTTATAGAAACCCCAATACACAATCCACTTCCCATATACCAATTAAACCAGATCTTTTTTTAGGAGTTAATTAATTTTGAATCAAGATATAATTACATACAGTAAATGCACAAATATAAAATATCCGGTTCAGTGAGTATTAACAAATGTCCTTGAGTCACAGTACTACTTGTAATCAAGATGTAGGACAGTTACATCACCCCAAAAGTTTTCTCTTGTCCTTTATGGTCACCATGATGCTTAAATTTCTTCTATTCAAAAAAAACAATACTTTAAAAGCCTTCCTTTAAACATGTCCACCATCAAGCTACATCCTTATTTATTTTTTCCTATCATTACTAACAAATTGTAGCTTCCCATTTTTACCCTACACCCTATTGCATAAACTAGCTCAACCATATGACTGACGGTTCCAAGGTCACCAATAATTTCTTACCCGATTCAACTTTTCCAGTTTAGTTTTCATTTTGCTAATTTCTTGCCCACACTTTTGCCATATTTCCTTCCAGATGTTCAACTTACTGGAGAGAGACCAGTGACCTTAGTCTTCACTAGTAGCTAAAAAATCTAAAGAACTCAGTATTAATTATCATAAATGAGGAATAAGACTCTTAGTTCTAGTAACTGCCTGATACTGTAGGTAACATCATTGCCTTCCAGGTGATGTACCTATTTAAGGAGCTGTGTGATACCCAGAGAGGAGAATATGAACAGCTTTCTCTGGAGGTGTGGGCCATTCTGTTCAACATCAAGACTCAAGTCTATAAGACTACTGGAACTTTTTAACATCATTTAAGAACTTAAAATGAATAAATGAAATATTGTATGGTACAGACAACAAGTAAAGTATGAATTCAGAGGAGAAGCAAGTATTTCTGGGCAAATAGAGTATTTAATTAGATCTTAAAGAAATTATCAGATTCAAATCAGGATAATCCAAGCAGGGACTTGCACCAGCAAAGATGAAGGAATCCCTCTTCTCTGGCTCCTTTAGACTACTTTTCTATACTGCATTTCCTTCAGTCTGTCCTGCCTCCATTGGCCATCACTCGTCACCCTCTGGTGGCTCCCGAGCAGACAGGCCCTCCTGTCTTTAACTGTTGTCCTCCTGTCCAGATCAGTCACCTGTGTTTCTGGAAGACCCCAATTGCTGTCTCTGAAATCACACTCCAGGTAGATCTCAATAGCCAGTCTAACCAACGTCTTCCTCAGTAGCTTCTAAACTGTCCAGAAGAACCCTTTTCAAAGTGTCCACGATGACACATCTTTTTGCAAACATTTTTAAAAGCACCAGATGATGGTCACATAAAAGCACAGAAAGTGACTCACACTGGCCCAACATTAAATACTCATTTTTAAAAGAAATAAACAATTCTTGAAGTTTCTCCTAGATTTTTACAACAAAAATCCCTTGAATCTGGAATTGCCCTGGCTTTTCCTCAGTGGTCTCAAAGATGCCTGAAAGGGAATTTCCTTTTCCCTCTAATTGAGTTGCTTTCAAAATTAAAATCTGGACCTGACACTTTAGTACTCTCTCCTTCCACAATGCCGTAAGTCTTCCTGGTCAGGAATCTGGAAGGGATCTGGAAAACACTACGCTGATTCAAGGTAAGGTAGCCTAGTAGAGTGTAGATCAAAACCTGGCTTGATTTCATCAGTCCATCTTCAATGAGAAATCCATCTTAAGAGCACTAGAGAATAAGTTAACCTTTGTTCCAAAACATCAAGGCATCTCATGAAAATGATATCATGAGATTCAATATTATATTCTGATACAAACGTATCATATTATAACCAAAGTTACCAAAAAAAAAAAAAAAAGTAGGACAAGGCTATAAAGGGCCAGGAATGGCAAAGTCAGCTATAGCTGGAACTCTAGAAATGGGCTTCATGATTATCCAAAGTTTGGGTAATGATGACCAAGGGAGAGGGGAACAGAATGGCCCATACTCAGACTATTTGTTCTCTTCTCAATAAAACTCTGAATGAGAGCTAACATCTTATTTCTCCCCTCTTCCCCCTGCCAACCAACTTAATGGCTTTGGGGAAAATGCTCACTGATGTTGTCTTCTGTGCAGTATTTATTTATTTTTTTTGCAGGAGACTCTAAGGTGTCGGTGCTTCCTAATTAGAGAGGTTTTGAGTCTATTGATCATCATGAAGATAAACCCCATCTCTTGCTTCAAAGGCGCAATTGCAGCACATGACAGGTGACACCTGTGCTGCTTGAGTAGCTGTGAATTTCAGTGCCAGGATCCCGCTCCATTGGGTGCTCATTTTGAAGAAGAAAGTGCATTTCTGCATCTGGCCAAGAGACCAATTTTACAGTTACATAAGTTCTTCACTAAGTTGTTGAAGGATAACCTCAAGGTCCCAAATTTGAAGTTTACTATATAGTCTAAAAGAGTTACATCATTTTCTAATGCAAGTCGATTTAAAGACATATTTTCTTTCTGTAGAGACTTTAATATCTATATTGGGAGTTACACTCCATATATATTTAATATGTCAAAAAAGGAGAAAAAAATTATATTGGGGAGTATTTTTTTTAAATCTGCAATGCATTACAGCGTTGGTGGGAATTTTGAATCATAATAAGCCATGTTTACAAGCAAAATATAAAATATTTAAAAGGCCATTAGTTCTTAGTAATCACGTTGGTGAAGCAATTTAGTGTACTGGATTATGGCAAACTCTGGTCTGATAAATGGTTTCCCTTGAGTGGCCCAACTACTTCCAGAATGCAGAAGGTAGGGAGAACAGAAGGCTTGGAGCCTTGGCTTTACACAGGCCTGACCTTAGGCTTGTCACTTGGGCTTCTCTTAATTCCCAAAATCTTTTGTAAAGCTAGGACCAGAAGACTGCATTCAGAAAAACAGCTTCTTAAAAATTGTGGTAAAAAACAACAAACATAAAATTTAATATCTTAATCGTGCAATGACATTAAGTACATCCACACTGCTGTGCAAACATCACCGCCACTTCCAATCCACAGAATGTTTCATCTTATAGACCTGAAACTCTATACTATTAACCAATTACTCCCCACAGCCCCTCTTTTCCGGTATCTGGCAACCTCCACTCTACTTCTATCTCTATGTATCTGACAACTCTAGGAACCTTGTACAAGCAGAATCATGCAGTATGTCTTTTGGGACTGTATTATTTTGTTCAGCATCATGTCCTCCAGGTTTATCCACGGTCCACCATGTATCAGAATTGCTTTCCTTTGTTAAGACTGACTAGCATTTCATTGTCTGTATGCATCACATTTGGTTTATCCATTCATCCATTGATAGATGCTAGTTGCTTCCTCCTTCTGTCTATTGTTAATAATGTTGCCAGAAACTTGGGTATGCAAATATCCCTCTGAATCCCTGCCTCAGTCTGGCTGGACACAATTCAGGAGCCACTTATCAAGCACTAACGAACTTTATTTTTAGAACACAACCTGCACCACAGGAGCTCTTCAGGAATTCTCTCAGAGCCAAACTGCCACCAGCAGCTTCCCACAAGCCTCTCAAACCCGCCCCCTCTTGGTGGGTCGCATGGGCGGAGCCAAAAGAGTCCCCCAATGAGCAGCTCCCTGGTCTGAAAGGGCGGGGTAAACAGCCCAATGAGCATCATACAGAGGAGCCAATCAGCTGGCAGCTGGAAGTTTGCTGGGGCCCCTTAGGCTGTGGCTCTCAACAAATCCTTGCTATCAATTCTTAAAAAGTGGAAGAGCTGGATCATAATTCCATTTTTAGTATTTAGAGGAACCACTGTACTATTTCTACAGTATTTGTACCATTTTGCATTTCCAGGAATTGTCATTTAAAAATGTCCCTTCCACATCTAAAATTCCAGGACCCAATACTTGTTTTTAAATAACCTAATTTTTAGGTTATTTCCTCTTTTCCTGAAAATTCTACTCACTATAGAAAAATGTCTAAATGAGGTTTACTCCAGAGAAGCTTTTCTGACTACTCTTTCCTCTACATGAGTTCTGGCCCTTGTCGCATCCTTACTTGCCAGTGTCAAACCTTAATCACATTTTTAATTTGTTAATTTTTCTCTAGGATATTAGTTCTTGAAAGGAAAAGACTTTGTGTTATTCTTCACTATCCCTTCAATACTTGACATAGTATAATCATGTATCAATGTCTGATGGATGAATGTATAGAATGGGATAAAATAGGGTTAAAAGTGATGTTCACTTTGAACTATTTGATTAAAAACAGTAAAACTGAGAATAATTTGTCCAAATATGCAAAAATAATCAGAAGGGTGATGATAATAATAACGATAATATCCAATACAGGGTTATGCCGGTCATCTCACTTGGGCGATGGGATGCCTGGCTTAGCATCCTTGCTCCTGCTGGTGGCGTTATCAGAGGGTGGACTCTTTATTTTAATCTTTAGAGGAGCTGTTCACTGTTTTCCCTGGCACTTGCACCGTTTTGCATTTCCAATAATAGATATTTTAAAATATCCCTTCCACATCTAAAAGTCTAGGACCTGATACTTGTTTCTAAGTAAGCTGATCTTTAAGACCAGTTCCACGTTGCCTGGACTCTTTGAGGCTATTTAACGTCCATCAACAAGGAAACCCAGAAGGTACATTCAACACTCCTCCAGGACGCAGCAGAGAGCCCATGTTCTCTGCAAGCCCGCCTAGCCTCTGAAGGTGGAAGACCTTCGAAGTCACCAGCTTGGGTCCTGTTGTGTTGGATGCTGCAGCTGAGTTTCAGAGAAGGGAAGGTGCTGTCCCCAAGTCATGTGGGACAGCGCTACTTCCAAGATCTGGAGAATGCAGACGAAAGCCCTTCCCACACTGACAGAAAGTATCTGAAACCACCTTGAGCGGTGGAGGGCAGGACTGTAGATGGACGCTCTGAAAGGACAACCCCTGGTAAGTTACTTCCACTCGGCGCTAAACAAGAGGCCCAGAACCGCAACCCTTCTGGGGCGAGCACCCTCCTGCCAGGCTGTTTGCACCTCTGCGAACACTTCCTTTGGGCCAGTTTCACGCCAACTGGGACGGAGGCTGTCCTGAAATCCTAGGAGTGGAAGCTGCTGTCCCCAGTGCCCTGGAAAGCCAGCGGGGGAGGATGCTGCCCGCCACTCTGCTGGGTGGGGTCAGAGCGCGCACCCGTTTGCAGGGCCAGACCTGGTGGGAGTGGCCGAGGCGGCGCGCGGGTCTGCTGGGACGCCTCTGCCTCCCTGTCGCAGCCAGAGTGCGACCGCCACGCGGGGCGTCGGCGGAGCCCAGGGTGACAGGTGAGCCCAGCGCTACCGGGAAGAGCTATCTGGGAGCCAGGCGGCGAGCGGAGGGAGCAGGTGCTTGGGGACCCTGCGTAGTCCCCAGGGGCCGGGTGCCCGGGTGTCCCGGTGCAGGAGAGAGGGCTGGGCAGAGCAGCGCCTCCTCCCCACTGTGTCTTCTCTTGGAGGCGGCAGAAGCACCCTGGATCCTGGAGGGAGGGAGGGAGGGAGGGAGGGAGAGAGGGAGAGAGAGAGAGAGAGAGAGAGAGAGAGAGAGAGAGAGAGAGAGAGAGAGAGGGAGAGAGAGAAGGTCTGCAGTGCCTAGCACAGTTGGAATTTTGATTCACCACGAAGTGTGGGGTCTTTGGGGTTGGCTACTTTGGGGAAGGAGCAGTCTTCATCTTTTGAATTGATCGTTCCCCTCCGTATGGAGGGAGATAAGAGCCTAGGACACCTAGAAGGGGCGAGGAGAGGGGGAATCGTATTCACCCAGTCACAGATTTTCTAGGTAAGAATCGCTGTTTCCACCTGTATGGAATCAACTTAGTACGCAAAGGTATAGATAAGATGAGTCAATGAAAGTCTCTGCCTGGCGACGCAAAGCGACCTCAGCAGCTGAGCTTCCAAGGACTGGAGAAGTGAAGGATGTGCACTCAGTGTGTGCCTCCTAGTCCACTGGCAGCTTGGGGTAAGGGGAGAGAGCCACTGTGAAGGGCCAGCAGCACGGGAAAGGCCCAGGGTGAGAGGGGAGAAGGAGGCGGAGCTCGCAGAGCGGTGGTGGTTGGATAATAGTTTGCTGCAAAGCCAACAGACACCCTCCAACCATTTCATGTCAGTAACTCCACTGAATGGGCAGGTGGACTCTGGAGGTGGAGTGGTACATGCCGATCCCCAGGTAGATGCCGCTTCTGATTCTGCCTTCTTTACCCAGCACCTGGGATCCTCAATCTGTGACGTTCAGGGGTGAGCGGGCAGTAAGACAGGGGTACCAAACACTGACAGTCTATAGCTAGCCTCAAAGGATCATAACCTCTCCTCAACTTCAATGGAAAAGACATGAGATTTAAATTACATATTTTTCTTCAAAAAGCCCCAAACCTTTGGTGCTTGCTTTTATTCACACGGCATATAGTTTGGTTAACACTCACATATGGGGTAACATTGAAGCTGAGGACATCCATATTTTCAGTATATAAAGAGCCCACTAGTCCTGGGTGGTCTGTAGTCTCCTCAAGACCCAGAATCTCTATTGTGGCAAAAGACAGGGAATTCCTGGGGGCTGTGGCACATTATTATTTAATGTCCTCAAAGTTTAACTGTTTTGTTTGTGGACTGGGCATTCTGGGAACTGCGTGAGGGGACCCTGGAATGAGGGAGAAGAGAAACTGCTTCACCCTACCTTCCCACTGCACAGGCTGGTTTTTGTGTTTTGTTCTTGATATCACACATATTTTGTAAACTCAGACCACACCTTTGGTGAGGTTATGCAAGACAGCTTAAGTTTCTCAGTCAATCCCTTTTGCCTTCCAATTGGTTAGTCAGTCTCCATTAAATTCCAAGTTGAACTGTTGCTTTTTAAAACAATAAGGTGGTTCTTTCTACCTACAACCTGCCTTTGCCTGATGTGATTATTGTTAAAAATGTCCTCAGTCAAGGCCAGGGTTTTATTTGGCAATGACAAGAGTTGTAATTTTGATCCTTACTCTAAGACTTTACGGAGACAAGCTCTGGTTTTCGTTTTGTTATTGAATTATAGGTACGGCTTCCTTGGCCCTTCAGCACAGAATACCATTTGCTGATGCTACAGATTATTCTTTAATGGATTCAGTAATATTTATTGAGCCCCTTCTGAGTATCGTCCCCTGGGTAGTATGGGGTGAGTTGTGTTTCTGCTTTCAAGGAACTGACAACATCTTGGACTGGAGTTCTGGCCTCTTCTCTCCCTCGCACGTCTCGTTAAGCCAAGTTCCAATTAGAATGAGGTATTCTGGAAGAGTCCTTTGGTTGTTACCAAAACAACCTTTACATCTTTGCTTCAGAAACACAAGTGAGTGAGTGGCCTCTGGACATCCTCAGAACTGACTTTGTGAGGTGGGGGTTCCAGGGATTCCTGACTGTGACCCTTTCCTTTCAGGGTTAGGTTACTGCCTGTGCTTGGTGCAGGGTCCCCTGTAAGGGATTTGGCCAAGGGAGAGGCTGCCCTGTGTGGGTTCCTGGCCTCTGAGCACCTTGCTGCTCAGGGTGGGGGGTGGGGGTTCTGACTCCTGTCACCTCCAGGGCTGTGAAGGTGCTAGTTCTGTGCATAGTGCTTCCAAATAGAGTAAGTTAACTCAACAAGAAGCCCACCCATCCAGCACTGCATGCTCCCAGAGCCTCTCCCCTGAGCATCCTAACAGTGACAGAGGCAAGCCCCATATCCCTGACCTATTCTTTCCTCAGTTCCTACAGAATAAGAGTAATGACAGATATGCATTCCATCCTGCACCCTACGTGAGGTCTGGAGGAGTCTACTGAAGGCCAGTCAACAGGACAGGAAATGGTGTCATCATTTCATCATCGGATGCTCTTCAGTGATGGCCCAGGAGCTGGACTGGGCACTAGAGAGAGGATAGGGGAAAGCCAGAGAGCTGCCCGGGTTCCTAGTGGACCTCTGAATGTGACTTCAGGCTGTACAGTAAATGTGGACGGGTGGGTAGGTGTCCTCCAGTCAAATAGCTCATTTCATGTGGAACAGAAAGACCAGGAGAGGACAGTTCAGAGATGGTGGTTAAAGAGCACTATCCTGCAGGGAAGTTCATGTTCAGAGCCATCAGCTTGCCTCTTGCCTACCAATTTCAGATTCATTAGTTTGGGCCAGTCTGAACTATGTCTCAATACTACTCCGAGGAAATGCTTGATAGTATAGATTTAATATCAGATAATAGCAATCATAAGAGGAAATACTGAGACAGCACAAGCCAGGAGCTTTCTCAACTCTGTGTTTAAACTATTTAAATAATTTAATCTCCTCTCAACCCAAAGAAGGTAGGTATTATTGGCATTTAGCCTTGGGTCACCGTTGCAGGGTGTGATTTATTGAGGTCTCCTGGGACAACATCCAACTCATCTTCATTACCTCGGGGCTCTGTTGCCTCCTCACTGTGAGAGGCAGCCTGTCCTGCAGGCAGATGGCTCAGCCGCAGCCAGCACTGGGACCCTGGGCACACTGCCTCTTCACGCCTCTGTAAGATGGGGACAAGCACAGTCCTACCTCATCAGTTGGGAGGATTAGATGAATTTGAATTAGAGGATTGCTTTCTGCAAAGGAGGCACTATTATTTTTCTCATTAGTTATTTTTTTCTTTTCCATCTTCATTTCCCAGTGTCCCTTAACAGAGCAGCCATGCTGGCTAGTAAGGTCCCGGACCTCCCTGTCCCTGTCATCTCCTGGTGCCTTTGCACAAGATGCTGTCCCCTTTGCATAGAATACCTTTCCCATCCTTAATTCAAAAAATCCTTCCTCTTGCTAAATTCAGCCTAAATGTTCCTTTTCAGTGACTTTCCTTTAGTGCTCTTTCTTGTTCTCCAGGTAACTGGTGTGTGTGTGTGTGTGTGTGTGTGTGTGTGTGTGTGTGTGTGTGTGGTCTCAGTATCCTCAGGTCATTTTTCTATCAAATGGCTTAACGATTAACAGCCACCTAACTTTTATTGAGCTTATTATGTGCCTGGGAGTGTGCCAAGTGTTTTTCTTGCTATTTTACAAAGTATGTTTACAGCTCCATGAGATAAGGTTATATTTTGTTAAAATGATTTTCTGTGTCTATCTCCCCCAGTACATCTCTGTGGTTATTCATTCGTTATCTCTGGGACCCGGCAGAGTGCCTAATTAATACACAGTGGGGGCCTCACCAGTGTATAAGGGGATGTATTTTACCAACAGCTATTTGAATCCATTATAATTAAGTAACTCTTTTAAACAGTCTTTGTGCTTTAGTCATTGCAAAAACTCACTGTCAAAATGTTAGAAGAAACTGAGAATCCAGGTGAAGGAAGTTAAAACTGCACTTCTTCCAGCCCTAAGAAGTAAAAGCAACCTGCTCAAGGACCCAGAGCTACTAAATGGCTAAACCAGCATCAAGATCATTCCCCTGCCCCCACAGCCCAAGCTCCTAACTGCTGCACTGCACAGCTGATCCCACCCTACACACACACACACACACACACACACACACACACACACACGAATAGATTAGAGCTGCTGTTAAAACCGATTAGAAGAGTGGAAATTTGCAATTGAATCTTTCACACACATAACGTTGCAATGCATTAAAAATCCAGATTTAAGACATTCACAGTATTCAGTTTTTTCACGTTTTCACACTTCCTGTTCCCTCAGTTATTGAGGATAATCCTGGGTGTCTTAGCCAGCTTTTTCACTCCTGTGACTAAAAGATCTGACCAGAACAATTTTAGAGGAGGAAAAGTTTTGAAGGCTCATAGTTCAGAGGTCTCAGTCCATAGAAGGCTGGCTCCATTCCTCAGGGCTCAACGTGGGGCGGAACATCATGGCAGAAGAGTGTGGCAGAGGGAAGCAGCTCACACAATGAGCAGGAAACAGAGAGACTCCACTCCCCAGGAACAAAATATACACCCCCAAGGCATGCTCCCAATGTCCCACATCCTGCAGCCACACCCCACCTGCCTTCAGCTCCCACCCAGTTAATCCCATCCGGGGAATTAATTCACTGATTGGGTTAAGACTCTCATAAACCAATTATCTCTCCTTTAAACCATTTTATATTGTTTCACATGTAAACTCTTGGGGTACACCTCACATCCAACCACAACACTGGTGAAAAATCAATAAACTATAGATTGAGAGTTCAGAGAGGTAAGCTAGAGACCAGCTTTGAAATCAGAAGAACAGGGGCTGGATCCCTTGCTAAGCCACCCGGTGTGTTACCAGGGACAGGTTGCAAAACCTCTCTTGGTCTTAGTGTCTTCTGTAAAAGAGAGACAATAAGAAAACACTTTGCAACATTTCATGAACTTAGACTTAATATGTCAGAGATGTGCGTTGGGTTTGATGCATGGCAGGCCTTGTTGCCGGGTCTCCAAGGATGATAGCGATGACTTGCCAAACAGTCACCTTGACAAATTGTTTTCCACCGCCACGTGCGGTTTCTTTCCTCATCCTTCACTTTAATTCTCGTGGCAATTTAACTTTTATATTATTATTAGATGCCTTTAGTAACTTGCCTCACAGTCAGTTTCTGAGAAATTCAATCTCTTCTCCACAGGGTCTCTTTTGAGATTAAAGAGGGAAAAAAAAAGTGGCAAAGTTAGGGTGTTAAGAGCAATTTTCATTTAAAAGTCGATCATTGTTTTCATTCCCTTCTCATTAATGGTTTCTGTTTTCCTTTCCCAGCCAGTGACTCCTTCCTTCATTCATGTTGCTAAAGTGAGCCCTCTTGTTTCCTTGCAAGATGAAAGGAGACAACCATGAATGAGCCACTGGATGGTTTAGCAAACGCTTCTGATTTCCCCGATTATGCAGCTGCTTTTGGGAATTGCACTGATGAAAAAATCTCCCTCAAGATGCACTACCTCCCTGTTATCTATGGCATCATCTTTCTGGTGGGCTTCCCCGGGAACGCGGTAGCCATCTCCACTTACATTTTCAAAATGCGGCCCTGGAGAAGCAGCACCATCATCATGCTGAACCTGGCCTGCACCGACCTGCTGTACCTAACCAGCCTCCCTTTCCTCATCCACTACTACGCCAGCGGGGAAAACTGGATCTTTGGGGAGTTCATGTGCAAGTTCATCCGCTTCGGCTTCCATTTCAACCTGTACAGCAGTATCCTCTTGCTCACCTGTTTCAGCATCTTCCGCTACATCGTGATCATCCACCCAATGAGCTGCTTTTCCATCCACAAGACTCGGTGGACGGTGGTAGCCTGTGCTGGGGTGTGGATCATTTCGCTGGTGGCGGTCATGCCCGTGACCTTCCTGATTACATCAACTAACATGACCAATCGATCCACCTGTCTTGACCTCACCAGTTCAGATGACCTCACCACTATCAAATGGTACAATCTAATTTTGACTGCCACCACCTTCTGCCTCCCCTTGGTGATCGTGACACTTTGCTATACGACAATTATCAACACCCTAACTCAGGGACCTCAGACTCAGAGCTGCCTTAAACAGAAAGCTCGCAGGCTGACCATACTGCTCCTGCTGGTATTTTATGTATGTTTTTTACCATTCCATGTCTTGAGGGTCATTCGGATTGAGTCTCGCCTGCTTTCAATCAGCTGCTCCATCGAGAATCACATCCACGAAGCTTACATCGTTTCTAGACCCTTGGCTGCTCTGAACACATTTGGTAACCTGTTACTCTACGTGGTGGTCAGCAACAACTTCCAGCAGGCCATCTGCTCAATAGTGAGGTGCAAAGAAAGCGGGGACCTTGAGCAAGCAAAGAAAGTCAGTTGCTCAAACAACCCTTGAGATACTTCATATACTCAACCAAAAATAAAATCCTGTTGATAATTTACTTACACTTCTGAGAAGTCCAGAATATCCCCTTCAATGAACGCCCAGTGGATACTGTGTATTCAGGTAATTATGGCTAAAGTCAAGGGCTGGGCACTAGAGTTCTCTACAGTCTGCTTGTTGGGATCTTCCTGTAGGTAGAGATAAGAGATGTATGCTCACCAGTAAAGCAATCAAGCAGGATTATAGATGACTGGACTGAGGGGCATCTCAGGGAATCTCTCATTCTATCAGCTTGTTAGATATATGTGGAAACTGAAGTTCATATGAGTTTCCTGGATCTTAAATTAGTGCCAAGTTAGGAAAACAATCTCTTTGCTCCCAGTTTCATGTCCTTCAACCTTTGCTTTGAGATCATTGAACTGGATCTGATCACTGGGTTTGGTCAGTTCTATAAATTGAAGCAAGTCAATAAGATTCATAATACAAGATGTCAATGCAAATAGTACCTGCAAGATATGGAGGGTGCTATATCTTTATTGTTGTAGAGCATCTTAAAAGTTGTTACTGAGTTTATAAGGCTGATTAGCATTTGTAATTATCAATATGACCTGGGGAAGGAGGTCACACATTTGAGGAAGTACTTTCTAACAGCATGCATGCATTGGGTGTTAAGTCAGATCTAATAATGTTTTGATTTCTATGGGGAAACACTCCAGGAAATATTAATTATCTTTAAATATTTTGCTCTTTTGTGACTATAAACAAAATGTATCATTGAAACTGCTGAATTTATTCTTTGAATTGTTTCTGTGTGTGCTCCATTATCAGTAAGTGGAAATATTTGAGAAAATATCTGGTGTAGATATTTAAATCCCTAGTAGGTGTGTTGATACAATTAATAAACTTACTTTAATTAATTGTATATCATCTTCTGAGAAGTGTCTGTTCAGGTCCTTGGCCCATTTATCAATTGGGTTATTTGTTTTTTTGGTGCTTAGCTTTTGAGTTCTTTATATACCCTAGAGATAGTGCTCTATCTGATGTGGGAGGGGTAAAGATTTGCTCCCAAAATGTAGGCTTTCTGTTCACCTCACAGATTATTTCTTTTGCTGAGAAGACTTTTTAATTTGAATCCATCACTTTTATTGATTCTTGATTTTAATTCTTTCACCAAAAGAGTCTTATTAAGGAAGTTGGAACCTAATTCCACATGATGGAGATTAGAGCATACTTTTTCTTCTATTGGATGCAGTGTCTCTGGTTTTATTCCTAGGTCCATGATCCATTTTGAGTTGAGTTTTTTGCATGGTGAGAGATAGGGTTTTAATTTCATTTTGATGCATATGGATTTCCAGTTTTCCCAGCACTGTTTGTTGAAGAGGCTTTCTTTTCTCCAATGTATATTTTTGGCACCTTTGTCTAATATAAGATAATTGTAGTTTTGTGGGTTAGTCTTTGTGTCCTCTATTCTGTACCATTGGTCTATCAGTCTGTTTGGGTGCCAATATCATGCTGTTTTTGTTACTATTGCTTTATAGTATAGTTTAAGGTCTGGTATAGTGAATCCACCTGCTTCACTCCTCCTGCTAAGGATTACTTTAGTTATTCTTTAGCTATTCTCTTATTTTTCCAGATGAATTTCATGATTGCTTTTTCTATTTCTATGAGGAATATCATTGGTATTTTGATTGGGATTACATTAAATTTGTATAGTGCTTTTGGTAGTATGGCCATTTTGATAATACTAATCTGCCTATCCAAGAGCAAGATCTTCTTTGATTTCTTTTTTTAGGGTTCTGTAATTTTTATTATATAGATCTTTCGCCTCTTTTGTTGATTCCCAAGTATTTTTTTGAGGCTATTGTAAATGGGGTAATTACCCTTTCTGAGGATTTGTCACTGATATACAGAAACGTATTTGATTTATGGGTGTTGTTTTTATATCCTGCTACATTTCTGCATTTATTTACTAGTTATAAAAGTTTTCTGGTGTAACTTTTTGGGTCTTCTGGGTACAGAATCATATTATCAGCAAATAGTGTCAATTTGAGTTCTTCTTTTCCTATGTGTATCCCTTTAATTTCTTTCACCTGTCCAATTGCTCTGACCAGTTTTTCAAGAACTATATTAAATAGAAGTGGTGAAAGAGGACATCCCTGTCTCGTTCCAGTTTTTAGAGGGAATGCCTTCAATTTTTCTCCATTTAGAATGATGTTGGGCTGGGCTTAGCATAGATAACCTTTATGATGTTGAGATATGTTCCTTTTATTCCTAATTTTTCTAGTGTTTTGAACATGAAAGGGTGTTGTATTTTGTCAAATGCTTTTTATGCATCTATTGAGATGATCATATGATTCTCATCTTTAAATCTATTGATGTGACGAATTACATTTATTGATTTCTGTATTTTTGACCAACTTGCATCCCTGGGATGAATCCCACTTGATCAAAGATGATATACAATCAATCAACAAATATATGAAAAAGTGTTTCATCATCACTAGCAATTAGAGAAATGAAAAATCAAAACTACTCTAAGATATCATCTCACTCCAGTCAGAATGGCAGCTATTATGAAGACAAACAACAATAAGTGTTGGCGACGATGTAGGGGAAAAGGTACACTCATACACTGCTGGCGGGACTGCAAATTGGTGCAATCTAGGCTCAAGGCTAGAATAACACTAGTGGAAAGCAGTATGGAGTTTCCTTGTAAATCTGGGAATGGAACCACCATTTGACCCAGCTATCCCTCTCCTCATATATACCCAAAGGACTTAAAAACAGCATACTACAGGGACACAGTCACATCAATGTTTATAGCAGCACAATTCACAATAGCTAAACTGTGGAACCAACATAGATGCCCTTCAATAGATGAATGGTTAAAAAAAAGTGGCATTTATACATAATGGAATATTACTCAGCAATAAAACAGAATAAAATCATGGCATTGGCAAGTAAATGGTGGAGTTAGAGAAGATAATGCTAAGTGAAGTTAGCCAATCCCCCCAAAACAAATGCCGAATGTTTTTTCTAATATAAGGAGGCTGATTCATACTGGGGAAGGGAAGGGGAGCAAGGGAGGAATAGAGGAACTCTAGATAGGGCAGAGGGGTGGGAGGGTAAGGGAGGGGGCATGGGGTTAGAAATGATGGTGGAATGTGATGGATATTATTATCCAAAGTATATATATAAAGACATGAATTGGTGTGAATATACTTTGTATATACCAGAGATATGAAAAATTGTGCTCTATATGTGTAATATGAATTGTAATACATTCTGCTGTCATATATAAATTTTAAAAATTAATAAATAAAAAAGAAAAAATAAATAAACTTACTTTAAAACATAGGCTGCTCATATTTTCTCTGTGTGTGAAAATACAGCTTTGTCATTATTACATTGACATGACACTTCCTTTCTCCATGGTGAGAGAACAAAGATACACATCTGTTGTAGAACGGGCTGTAAAACATGACTTAAGCAGAGGGAAGGGTTTCATAGGAATGCTCCATGCCCTCCAGGATTGTTTAGGGTGTTGCCTCTGATTTAGATCTAAGCCAGCTTGTTCACCAGGGACCTTGGCCAGGCAGGCAGTGGGATGTGGGAGAGGCAAGCTGATGGCTCTGAACATGAACTTCCCTGCAGGATAGTGCTCTTTAACCACCATCTCTGAACTGTCCTCTCCTGGTCTTTCTGTTCCACATGAAATGAGCTATTTGACTAGAAGACCCCTACTTGCCCGTCCACATTTACTGTACAGCCTGAAGTCACATTCAGAGGTCCACTAGGAACCTGGGCAGCTCTCTGTCTTTCTCCATCGTCTCTCTAATGCCAGTCCAGCTCCTGGGCCGTCACTGAAGAGACCCGATGAGCCTTTATACCACTAGTGTTATTCTAGCCCTGAGCCTAAGCCCTTTCCTTTCTCCCCTTCTCTATTCCTTCTGACTTCAAAAATCCTTCTCACCAGAGAAACTACCTCCGCCTCCTTCATGTCCATCTTACCTTGTCTCTGTAGTTGTTTCTTTTGCTTCTCCCTACCAATGTACAGAAAATAAATCACCTCTCTTTCTGAAATGAATTCTTCAGTTGTATCTGTGATCCTTATTTTGCTCTCTTTGGGACCTGGCTTTAATGCTTAATCCCACTTTCTCAAGTTTTTAACATTTTTATTACCCTGGATAATTGACCTTAGCTTGGGAGCATGCATAATTTCCCATTATCCTCAAAAAACCTTCGCTTGATTCAGCTTTTCTGTCACTGTGTTACCTGACCTGTTTCCCACAGTTGCGGGTTAGGTGCAGATGACAGCCGGCCCTCCAGGGCTCTGCCGATTGAACTTGATCACCAAGATCTGAGCTAAATTGAATTCAAAGGGTCAATTTTATTTTCCAAAGTAAAGAGATCTGGGCTAATTTTGCTCGAGGTTGCATTTTGAACTGAGGCCAAAAAAAAGGGATTGATGACACTTCCCAGGCTTGAATGGGACCCGTGTGACCTTGCCTCACACAAACAGCCAAGAAAGAGAAAGTATGAGAACAAAAGAACAGAGCTCAGACTGACTCTGCCAGAGGGAGCTACTTGGGTGGGTGTGCTGGCAGTTTAAGGACTGGCTCGGGTCAGGCTCCCTGCCCCAGAGTACAGGCACGCCAGGGAATCCTGTCCCCAACCTGTGAGGCACAGGAGCACCTCCCATTTGGTTTTAACATTATATCAGAAATTTTCAGGCACAAAACTAGATTAATAAGTGAATTACCTCACACACCTCTGTCTGAATTTCACCATTTAGTCACTATCCTAAAATTCTTGCTTTATCCATCTCTTTCCATGTTTGGCGGCTTCAATATTTAAAGGCAAGTTCTAGCCAATATATAGTTTCACCAATAACTGCTTCAATATTGATCTCCTTTGAAACACACCAAACCAAACCAAAGTAAGAATTATTCCTTAAATTATTGAATAGTAATCTGCTTTTCCTTTCTCTTTCTGCCTCAAAAGTGTCTTTTTTATATATATAATTTTTGCCCAAAATCAGGATACAAATGCCTTGCATTTCATTGATATAACTCCAGCCGTCCTCCTGATCTATCAGAACTTCTCCTTCCTTTATTGCCACTTCTGTAATGGAGAAACCAAGTGGTTTGTCCTGTAGAATTTTCTACATTGTAGGTCTGGCAGTTTTTATTTCATTTTGTTATTTATTGTGTCTTCCAAGCCTCAAATCTGCTCATTTCTTTTCCATCCTATGACCCTCTTTCTTTCTGATCTATTGCAAGAACTCTTTTGTTATCTCCAATTTACCATTAAGCTTATTCAGTGAGTTTTTTATTTCCATTATTTTACTTTTGGAATCTATACATTCTATTTCTCTTCTCAACTTTCCTCATTCACTTAGTAAATTACATCTCCTTCAACTCTTTAAACATATTTAAATGGCTGCTTTTTTCTTCATATTTTTCAAAGCAGATCTAGGGTGGAACTTTCTCTAGGACATGGCCTTTACGGCTGTTCTACAGTTTTCTGTAGCTAGATGAGATGACAGGGTAGCAATGAGGTTTTCCCCTCTACTCGGGTCAGGACTCTAATGTGCCCTGGCACCATGTGGCCACTGATATCTCTGTTTGCACAACAACTTCTTTCAGAGGAGACTCAAGTAATCTCCCTGTACAAACAGCCCTTGACCCAGGAATCACAGGGGGTCTAGTCATATGAATCAGGTTTTTTGAAGCTGTAACCAAAAAACCTGACAAGAACAACTAGAGAAGGAAAAGTTGTGTTTTTGTTTTGTTTTGTTTTGTTGTTGTTGTTGTTGTTGTTCACAGTTCCAGAGGTTTAATCTTTGGTTCTGAGCCTAAGGTGAGACACAACTTCATGGAGGAAGGCCATGGTGGAGGAGTGCTGTCCTATTCTTGGTGGCCAGGAAACGGAGAGAGAAAGGAAGATGAACCCTTCCAAGACATTGCCCCAGTGTCCCTTCTCCTCTAGCCATGCTCCACCTGCCTGTGGTTAATACCCGGTTGGTCCATTCAAACTAGGTCGGACTGATGAGGTTGCAGCTCTCACAATTCAATCATTATACCTCTGACTATTCTTACATTAACACAGGAGCTTTAGGGGGCCCCCTCGTATCCAAACCATAACATTCCTTCTGACTTGACTCCTCCAGTAATTCCCTCTGCTTTGGTGTCCAGTTCCAGATACGGAAGACATTTCAGTTATATCAAAGTTCGACCTCTACTCCCTCAGTTCAAAGGGACTATTGTGTTCTGTGGAACTCCAGTACACTGCATCATAGCCAGGAAAGAGGCAGGGGCTTGGGGGAGTGTGAGACTCATGCTATTGCTCTATTGTCCCATGCCTAAAATTTTGGCTTAATATATTTTGTCCACTTTTATTGTTGTTAACAGTGAGAAAACCCTTTTCTTCTATTCCGTACGACCTATCCTAGGTGAGAGAGTGGACCCCCACAGAATGCTTCCTGGGCATCCCACTGAAACTTTTTACTATTTCCCTTCTAAGGTGTTTGTGTTAGTTAGCTTTTCCTTGCTGTGACCATAATACCTGACAAGAACAACTTAGAGAGGGGAAAGTCTATTTTGGCTCACATTTCAGAGGTTCAATCCATGAACAGGACTCCTCCATGGGTCTCAGCCCTAGGTTATGTGGCGTATCATATTGGAATGGCATGATGGATGTACTGCTCCACTCACTGTGGCCAGAAAGTGTGGACGTGGGAGGGCTGGCCACAGGGAAGGTAAATCTTTCCAGGGCATTCCTCAAGTGACCCACCTCCTCCAATCACATCCCACCTGCCCGAATGCTGTACTACCTTGAAATTTTCTCCACCAGATTAATTAGTCCACTACCTGAGGCTGAATTTAATTCAACCTCTCACAAAGTCTCAGGATACGGGCCAAATGTAGACAAATTCTTTGTGAAAACATAATATGACTGGCCTCTAGTGCAATATCCAGTGGAGTACATGTTCGCCTCTGAAACCTTATGAGCACAGTCTTTTGACTGTCCACATTTATATTGGCATTCTGGTCTTTTCAGCTCCCACTAGAAACATCCATTAAGATCTGAGTACAACATTCTAAGACTTCTCCAACCAAGCTTTTGCAAACTGCTCCCCCAAACCAGTTCTAAACTCGTCTGAATCACACAGATTAGTCACGGACAGAACCACTTCCCAGTCCCGACTTTTTATATTAGTAATTTTTTCATCGCTGTGACAAAAACAAACAAACATCCAACCAACAAAATTGACAAGAACAACTTAGAGGATGAAAATAGTTTATTTTGGCCCATGTTTCAGAGGTTGCATCCATGGAGGGCTGGCTGAATTGCTCTAGGTAACAGATGAGGTGGAGCACCAGCCAAAGGGCAAGGCGATCAGTCAAAGGGCAAGGCAGAGGAGCACGCCGTGGTGGGCAGGAAGCAGAGAGGGAAAGGAGAAGTGGTCATAGAAAAGGCGAACCCTTTCAGGGCATGATCCAGTGACCCACCTCCTCCAACCACACCTTTGAACATTTCTGCATTAACATAGGAACTTTGTGCGGACACCTCATACCCAAACCATAACAGTGTTAGAGAGTCTTCAATTTAAAAATGGTGGCTTAGACATAAGCCTCCTCCCTTTAAATTATATAAAAATAACAATGGGATCAGACCTGTACATATATTTTAATTTTTGGAAATTGAGTGCTTATAAATGAATCATGAAACCAAATGGATCCAAATCTTCTGGCAGAGAGAATCAAGGGCAGGTTGCATTCTGCTTAAATCCAAACCACTCAGGAATTAGAGCTGCCAGTTCCCTCTGAAAGAGAATTACAAGAGTTACAAAAGAAAATTTGATTTAAACTTGAATAAGAAACAGTTATACATTATACCCCTAGATACTTTCCTTTGTCTTGTGCAAAGCAAAGATTAACCGTTTTCTACACCAGGAGAATTCTAGATTTTTCATTCTGGAAAGAATGAAGCAGAAAGACTCTTGACCTGAGGTCAGTTTTCATACATTAGTCCCCTTATCCACGGGGATAGGTTCCAAGACTCCAGTTGATACTGGAAACTACAAATAATACAAATCCCATATAAACTGTTTTTTCTTTACATGTGTGTTTATTGTAATGTTTAGTTTATAAATTAAGCATAGTAAGAGATTGATGATAACTAGTAAAGTAGAACAATTATAACAATATACTCTATTAAAACTCCCTGCATCACTACACTTGCACTTTGGGGCCACTGTTAAGTAAAAGAAGGATTACTTGGACACAAGTGCAGAGATAGAACCATCGATCTCATAACTGAGACAGCTATTAAGTGACTGATGGGAAGGTGGCATATATGGCTTGGATACACCAGATGATTCGTGTCCTGGGTGGGAGAGAGCAGGATGGCAGGAGATGTCATCATGCTACTCAGAATGATGTGCAATTGAAAACTTGTGAATTCTGGAATTTTCCATGCAATATTTTGGGATCACGGTTGACCACAAGTAACGAAAACTACACAAAATAAAAACGTACTAAAGCACAGTAAAAGTGCCGTCCCAAATATTGAGTAGAAGTACTGGGCTCTGATATCACGGGTAGCTCAGGCTTCCAATTCCCAGCAAAACCCTGGCGAAGTCTCTACAATAATGAAAAATGTAGCATTAATATATGCAACTTATATAGCATTAGTCATGTGCTGAACTTTGTTTTAACTGCTTGCTTCATGAACACAGGCAGGCTGACTCCAGAACCAGTGTGTAGAAGGACCACACCACACCTGGCTCCTGGCACCAAAGGAGAGATTATTCTAGAGCCAACAGGTGAGGAGCTGCTCTGGGTGCTTACCGAGTTATGGACTTGCTCACTCACAGGGGGAACTGCCTTGGGGCCTTCCACTTCAGGATGAGTGGGCAGCCATAAATAAGGAGGCAGCTCAAGCAGGCCAGTAATAGGAATTAGAGATTCCAAAATAAAAACAAAGAAAAAAGAAGTCCTCAGAAAACAAACACTGCAGACAGCCTAAGGAAAAAAAAACTTCAAAAAAGCAGTAATTAATATACTCAGAGACATCCTTGAAACAGAAATGAACGTTTGAAGAACAAAAAGAGCTCTTGGTTACTAAGCCAGGGAGATTAGGAGGTTATTCCAAATGCCCTCCACTAACTGCTAAGATCTGGTAGGTGCTTTGTTCCTGGGAGCCCAGGGTAGGGAGGAGGGGGGGAATCCTGGCATCTTCTCTCCATTGATCCTGTTAGAAGAAAGTGTTAGGGGCCGGTAGTGAGATGGCAGATATTTCCAGATTTGCAGGTAAAGTACTCTGATTTTTGTTATTTTGTATGCATTTTGGAGGTTTTAGAGGAACAGGCTTTCCAAAACCTGCTCTTTAATCAATAAGTTTCTTAGAGTTGCTCTATTTGCTTATACTTATCCTACCGTAGAGATTACATATTATATGGTATGTGAATATATATTATGGATAACAATATAAAATTTGTTTTCTATGATTTAAAAATATGTCTGTAGCCTAAGCATACTGTTTTTCTTTTGAAAATGCTCATTTACACTATATTAATACTGCTAAATATTTGTTTTTGATTAATCATAATAGCTTCTACAAACATCTAAAACATAAAGCAAAGAAGCATAAAATATTCTTTGTTTATGTCTTGGATTATAAAAGCAAGGACTTATAGAACAGAAGCATGCATGACTTGCAGGTGTATTTGTTTTAACTGCACTTCTGGTGAGTGAACACCAGCATCTTTTGAGCCCCTACTGGGCACAAGGTACCATGGTATACCCTAGATTAAAGCCTGCATTAGAAAACAGTTCTAATTTCAAAGATAGCACATTATTGCAAACTAGCCACATTAGTCGTGTGTACCTTTTAGTTTGAGTGATTGTTATGGTGCACTTGCTTATCAAAAGTTAACAAAATATTTACCCAGCTCTTTTAGCAACTATAGTGAACCACGATTCTAGCTATATTCTGAGCTCACAAGGGATACATTTCAAAAATATCTATCTATCTAAATCCCTCTCACTAATAACCCTAAAGTGTGTCCCAAATATATACAGAGATCCTTGGTTGCTAGTTGTATATGGTCAAATGCCCTAATTAGCCATTTGAAGCATGCAGGAGAAGAACAAGAAGACAGTTTTTATTGTTACAAACTTGCTATTATCACATCATTGAAGGAAACATTGTAAACATCTGAATCCTACACTGATAAAATGAAGAATAAATCCTACACACTCACCATAAGCAGTGCTCAAACAACAACTTATCTCCTTTTTATAAAATGTTTTCCAATTCATATAGAACATCTAAAAGGTTAAATAGTGGAGCTGATGTTTTTCCTTTAAATTTAAGGGCAAATGGAGACAGTATTCATATTAAAGAACTAAAACAAGGCCAATGTAAACATCTTTATTCAAATCTCAACTATTCATGAAAATAGTGCTAAAATTCAGCTTTTGTGAATCTTTCTCCAACTATCTAGTTCAGAGTAAGTGGCTCCACCTCTTTTATTTGTTGGTTTGTTTCTGAAGTATTTGGGGCATTTTCTCCTACAGGACCTGGGCTCCAGTCTTCTGCATCTCTGTGCTTTCTCCCTCCCCAATGCTATCAACTTCTTCAATGCACAGTCACATTTCTGTGTGTTCCTGGCACCTAGCAATATCCTAGGAGGTATCATATACAGAACCATAACAAAACTAAGCCTCTTTTAGAAACAGAAATCACCTGCTTTGAATCCTAATTCTTACTTGGCCAATTGCTTGAAGTCAAAGATTCCTGCTTTAATTGAATCTTTGTGTTGCCTTTCACAAGGGACTGACTTCAGTCTTCGCTCACATTCTGGATTCAATCTACTGCATACCCTTCTGATTGAAAACCATAAAAACAGATAAATAAAATATTTTTATAAATACCTATAAAAATGCTTGCTGCCAGGTGTGATGGTGCATGCTTGTATCCCGACAGCTCCAGAGGCTGAGGCAGGAGGATCGATGGTTCAAGGCCAGCCTCAGCAAAAACAAGACGCTAAGCAATTCAGTGAGACCCTGACTGTAAATAAAATACCAAAAAAAGGCTGGGGATGTGGCTCAGTGGTTGAGTGCCTCTGAGTTCAATCCCCAGTAGAATCTTGCTGTCCCCCAAAAATGTTGAGCTGGTAAGAAACTAAAGAATCCCATAAGGGAAAAAGTAAAGGTGGGGACTTAGAAGTTGGCAAGTAACAAGAGCAGCAATTTTCCCAACAGCATCTGGAACATCCTGGTAGCTTTTTAGACTAAGTTTTGACATCTGTGTTGAGATATGTAGGTTGATCATACATCCTGGGTTCTCTAGGATCATATTAGTCAATGCCAGTTTCCCCAGTACAATCATTAACAGCACCTACCTTTATTCTTCAAAGTTTCTGGAATGATGTGTGATCAGGCTGAGCATGACAGCTAGGACCTAGGATGCATCTCCACCAAGGTGGGGATTCTAGCAGTCGGGTTCTGCAAAAATCTGCCTATCAATGGGCTGCACTCTCCTCATTAAGGTGAAAGATAAATAAACTACAGAGTAGAAAGGGACTATGCAAAATAGCCTGTATTGACTTTGATACTGGATAGAGGAAAAATGAATTTGCCACCCCCCCCCCACCCCCGAGAAATCAAAGTCAGCATCCAGCTTACATGTAAATGTGTTGTTTACCTGCATGGTAAAATTTGAAGTTCAAGGGGAGAATTGATTTTAAAGGGATTTCCAGATGGGTAGTACCACCAGGTAATTGTAGGAGCATATGCTAAACCTGTTTAAGGGAACACAAATTTAACCCCGGTCTCCAAAAATTCCCTTTGGCATAGTTTCCAAGGATAATGAGAAACACATTAAAAAAGAAATCGTAAGAAATGCCAACACAGAGGCTCGGTATGAAAAATACATTAGGGTTAGAGGGTAGAAGAGTCAGACCCTTGAATGTTTCAAAGGTGGAAATATAAGAAATAGATGAGATTAGAAGTTAGAAGGCTCAGACCCTCGAAGATTTCATATCTGAGAAATATCAGATGCTGGTTGTAAAATAGTATGTAGACTGCATTTGAAACAATAGAGGAGACGGTTGGAGAAATAAACAAGGAAAATGAATCTTTGAAAATGAATCAGTAAAGTTGAAAAAAAATGATTTCTAGAAAAAAACAAAAGTAATAAATTGAAATAAAAGTGGTAGATTAGATACAGCAAGCAGAGAATTATGTACTGGAAGTGAGATCAGGAAAAAATTAGCTGAAATGCAACCCAGAGAAGCAAGAAAATGAAATTTAGGAGCAAACTTGATCTGGACTAGAGCAAGAATGTTTGGCATATAACTGAAAAGATTTTCAGAAGAAGATAAAAGAGAGAACAGTGAAGGAAAATAAAACAAACAAACAAAAAACCAAACAAAAGCAAATTGAAAAGATTAGGGCTGATAGATTTCCAGAATTACTGAAAACTCCCAGGCCCTCTTGTTGCAAGACCCCCAAATCTGGGGGGGTGGGTGTGGTGGTAAATCAAAACAAATTGATAACTGAACACATCAGATAAAGTACAGACCATCAAAGTCAGCCAGAGAGAAATGATAAATCTCTTGCAGAGGAGTGTCTGTAAGACTGAAGACTGATTTTAATTGTAAAATTATAAGTCACAAGAGTATGAAAAGTCTCCAATATGTCCAAAAAAACTATGCATTAATAGAGAATTTTGTATTCAGAAACAGTATCATTTGAGGAGCAAAGCATTTTAAAATGTAACATTACAAGTAAAGAAGAGTTAGAAAATTTACCATCCACAGACTCACCAAAGAAAATTCCAAGGAATGTCGTTCTGGAAAAAGGACAAACATGTCAACATCTTAGTGACAAAAAGAAATGCAACAGTCTAGGTAAATGTAAACGAGCATTGCCTTATACAACAGTAATGATAGTGCTTTATTTGGGGGGGTTTAAAACACAAGGTGAAACTAAAACATTGAGGATTGTCAGTATTTACTTTGGGAGAAGAGATACTGTAAGGAGTGCAAGAAGATATTTGTACTGTTGAAAAGGAAAGTAAATTTGCCAAATGTCTTTAGGGTGTGTTACATTTCAGTGTGAAAACATCAAGGGCTTAAAAACCTCTGAAAGAACAAACTTAAATAATTTAAATATATGATAATTCAGCAGAAAGATAAGGAGAAAGCAAAACAGGAGGAGTAGCAGAGAGCACACCTGAGTTAGCTGCTGTTGATACTGCTGATGCTTATTGGGTCATTAGATCATGAGTGTTAATTGTAATAAGAAACAAGCCAACAGACAATTAGGCCAAGGAAGACTTTTCATACATCAATGGTGAGCGTCTCTTTTGGAACAAAGAGGATTACGATTAATCTAATTCCACCTAAGAATTATAAAGAATTATTTCATATGCTTAAATAAATATCAATTAGACCAAATGAAATCAAGAAGTAAGGGGAGAAAAGAAACAAAAATGGGACAATCAGAAACCATAAAATAAGGTGGAAGAGTAGATGCAAAAATGACAGTGATCACAATAAACATAAAAGGCTTGAAAATGAGATTCAGACTACATGTCAGAGTAGTTTAATCTGTCTTTTTTTTTTAAGAAACAAATGTAGATTTTAGACACTTTCATGGATTTCACTTATGGATTTTAGACACATCAAAAATATAAAACAAGCTTACTAACCTATGAAGAATAATAAATGGAATAGATCTATAATAATGAAAGAAATAGAATCATGAATTTCAAATAGTCCACTAAAGAAACACCAAGTCCAAATGAACAGGCAAGCAACTTCTATCAAGCATTCAAAAAGCATATTCACAAAATATTATGCATGGAAAACAGAGAATAGTCTACCTTGGATTTACAAAGAAAGAAAGAAAAAAAGTGAAAGTATTGTAAAAGAAAGAAAAACAGGGTTTGAACTCACTCGTAGACACAAATGTAAAAAGCCCTCCTGGCCCCTGCCAACAAAAAACAAGACTAGTTTAATAATGTATTTTTTAAAGAAATAATGCAACATAAATGGATGAGTTAATTCCAAGAATGCAACATTGATTTAATATTTTAAAATAGATTGGTATGTAGTCAGCTTTTCCACACTGTGATCAAGAATGCCTGATAAGAACAACTTGGAGGAGGGAAAATCAATTTTAGTTCAGGGTTTGGGAAGTTTGACTCCATAGTTGTGTGTTCCATTGCTCTGGGCCTGAGGTGGAGAAGAAGACCGTGGAGAAGGGTGAGGTGGAGGAAAGCTACTCAGCCCCTGCTGAGGAGACAGAGGATTCAACACTTTCAGGGCAGACCCCAGGGATCTGACTCCTCCACCCAGCTCCCACTCCCTGTAGTCCATCAACTCATTGGATCTACTGCTGAGGCCAGGCTCTCCTGATCTTGCCTAAACTCCACCTCTGAACCGTGCTGCTCTGGGGACCAGCTTTCAACACGTGAGCTATCAGGTCCAGATCCAAACCATGGTCCACTTTATCTAAAAAAGTAAACAGGAAAATAATATGATCTTTTCAATAAATACAGAATCATTCAGTAAATTCAACTTCCATTTATGATACAAATTCTTAGCAAACTAGAAATAGAAGCAAACTTTCTTACCCTACCTATCTAATGAGGAACCCATAACAAATATAATAATGGTGAAATGTCCAATGTCTTTCCTAGTAAGGAAAAGCAAATTGATGGTGCCACCATGATGGTTTTCACTTAATGCTGAACTGAATTTCCTAACTCAAGAGTCTACAAACCAACTGCGACCTATTGACCAAATAGAGTCTCTCTCTGTTTTTGTATGACCCATTGGCTATTTTATTTTTATTTTTCATTTTTAAACGGTTGAAAAAAATCAAAAGAATATTTTTGATGCATGAGAAGTATATGAAATTTAGATTTTAGTGTCATCAATGAAGTCGTCATTGTTTATGTATCATCTGTGGCTGCTTTGAAGTTATCATGGCTGAGTTGTATACTTTACAATAGAAACTGTATGCACTATAAGGTCTTTCAGGTCCCTGACAGGAAACACTTGCTGACTTCTGTATTACCTGACAGAAAGACAAAATATTAATTAGTTAGTTAATTAATGAAATGTATGAGTGTTTTGGTCAGCATTCTTAAGATATAATTCACATACAATAGAATCCATCAAATTTATATGTAAAATTCATTGCATTTTGAAAAATTTGCACAGTAGTACAGATCACCACGACAGTCATTATGTAGGACACTTTTATCAGGCCAAAAATTTCTCACATATTCCTTGTCTCTGTTCTCTTTCCGCACCTCCAAGCTCTAGAGACTTCTGATGTACTTTACTGATTTTTGAAAATTTCATATCAATAGAATGCACACTCTTACATCTTTTTGTTACTTCTTTCAATTAACATTATACTTTTGAGATTTATCAACATTTGTGCTGAATCACTATTGTTCTTTTTTGTTGACAATTGATAGTCGATTTGTGCAGAAGTGCCATAATTTGTTTGTTCATTTAACAATATGAAAGATTCTTGAATGATTTCTGGTATTTTTGACTATTGCATATAAGGTTTCAGTACAAATATGTGTATGTTTTATTTTACATGGGATAAACACCTAGAAGGTGATTTATATGTAAAGAAGTGTTTAATTTTATTAGGAAATTTTCCAAAGTGGTATTCATTCTAGTTGCCCCATATATTTGCCAGCACTTGTTATGGTAAGTTTTTAAAAAAGTTTAGCCCTTCTAATGGGTGGGTAGTGGTATCAACCTGTTGTAATGTGCATTTCCCTGATGAATAATAATGTTGCACCTCTTTTACATATGTATCAGCAACATTTTTTAAAATAAAATACGCCTGTTCTGAATGCTGTATCAGTCTTTTATTATTGAGTTGAAAGTGTTCTTTATATATTCTGGATACAAGTCCCTTCTTAGACATATAGTTTGCAAGTATTTCCTCCCATTGGTTTGTAGCTTGACTCTTCCTTTGCTTAAAAAGCATTTTTTGAAGAGCAAAATATTTTGATTCAGTCCAATTGATAGATATGGTTTCTGCATTCTATAAGATATCTTTGCCTTAATTAATAAAAGATGTTTTCTTTGAGAATGTTTAATAATTCAGCTCAATCATTTAATTGCTTAATTAGCTTTTACATTAATGATCCCTTTCAAGTT
Organism: Callospermophilus lateralis; assembly: GCF_048772815.1. Lineage (NCBI taxonomy): Eukaryota > Metazoa > Chordata > Mammalia > Rodentia > Sciuridae > Callospermophilus > Callospermophilus lateralis. The sequence continues at coordinate 98,427,214 of NC_135316.1, read as the reverse complement.
AATTTTTTATATATTGTGTGAGGTCATGGTCAAGTTTCCTTACTTGGCATACGGATATCAAATTGTCACTGAAAAAAATTAATGAACACACTGCCTGTTCCTCACTTAGTTATCTAGTCATTTTGTTAAAAATTGATTTTCCATATGGATCTAGTTCTGAAATGTCTATTTTGTTCCATTGTCTAATAAAATATTTTTTAGTCCCACATCACACTGCCACATTAGAAGAGCTTTGAGTTATGAAAGTAGTAAAAGTCTTCCCATTTGGTTCTTCTTTCTAAGTTTTTTTTTTTTTTTTTTTTTTTTTGTGAGTCCTGGAGCCCTTGACTGTCTGTGTAAACTTTAGAATGATCTTACTAATTGTTCAAGGATTTTTTGCTAGTATTCTGATTGAGGGTACACTTAATCGGTAGATCCATGGATCAGGTGAGCGGGATCAACTTCCTAACAATATTGAGTCTTCTGATCCATAAACATGGTATATCTTTCCGTGTTTAAATGTTCTTTAAATTATTTCAGAAACTTTTTTGTAATATGCATATCTGCTACTGTATCCTGGCCAGAAATGGAAGTGACAATGTATAAATTTGAAAAGCAGAAACAGAGCAAAACTTCAAAGGATTGAAATGGCCAGGAGAGGCCTGAAGAACATAACCAGGCGAGGATGGTTAAGCTCTGTGAGTGCAGTGCTCGGTGTTGGTGCAGGGAGAGGAAACACAACAAGGAACCCAGTAGAATACCCAGAGGCAGAACCTCACGCAATTCAAATTTTGATTTATTATAGAGCAGTCACTAGAGGTATATGTGGGAAACACTGATTGAACTGTAACTAGTGCTGGGAAAGTTGAAGAATCATATGGAAAGATTCTCACGTCACAACACCTTTTGCAAAATCAACTTTAGGAGGATTGATAACCTAAACTGGTCAACGATTTGGGAACTAGCTCGGTGCTACATCACTGTTAAAAACATGAACTCTAAAATGTCATTGTCTCAACACAATAAATACTTCTTATTCATTTAAAAAATCACTGTAGGTGTCCTGGTCACGGAGATTAAAGAACCCAGACTTCTTTCAACTCCTGCTTCCTCCATTGGGTTTTTGGAGTCTTCTTTTCGGTCACCCTCTTCTTTATCACCTTCCCCCTATTCGTTGGAGATTGCTGGTCACTTTTGTCTCAATTGGGGTCTAGTTGTAGATGCTCATTATCTGCCTGTTTAGGAACTAAAAGGTGTTATCTGGCTTCAGTTCTCAAACCCAATACATAAAGTCAGAGAAGATTAGAGATAAATTCAATGTAAAATGTGACAAAGTTCAGGAATTTCCGAACCCTGCCAGTAGGCATTATGAACCCTGTGCCTTGGCTGTACAGGAAGTTCATGATAAGACTTGTTTTTTTCCTCAGGAGAAACTTCTTTTCCACAGTTGTCCATTTCTGGTAGGCTCTTACTTTTCTTTCTCCTCTAAGGTAGTAGCTTCGAGCTTTAGCAAACCCTGGCATCACTGGGAAGGCTTATTTCAATAGATTGCTGAGGCCACCTCTGGCATTTCTGTTCGGTCAATCTGGGTAATTTGTGTTTCTAACAAGTGAGCTGGTTTGGGGACTGCACTTTGAGAGCCCGCTGCCTAAATGTCCATCCGAAATGGGCCTTGAGGAGTCTGCTTTCCTCGAGGACAAGATTTCCTCCATCAGACTCTTGCAAAGCCCCATTTGGAGGAATGAGAGCTATTTTATAGTCACGAGCTTTTTGAAGTCATATTGCAGTTTAATTAGCAACACAATTCCCACAGAAACTTGGTGGACTTCTCATCTGTTTGCTTCTGGTAAATTCCAGGTGTGAATAATCTGTCAATTCTTCCCCAGACCTAACTCTCCTCTGATTCACATCTTTAGTCTCTGCTCCCCACCATTGCCTCTCTTGATGTAAGTACCTAGAGGCTATCTCATAAAATAATCCTGAGTTGGAAAGAAATAACCTTGCTACCATCTTGATCTCAGGGCCTTGTACTTCTGTGTAACTCAGAATTCCTAGTGGCCCTTTGTTGCTCTAAGTATTTTTTTCTTCCTAACTTCTTAATCCTGGTTTAGGGTATAGAAATAGGTTTGCTAAACCCCAAATCTCTACATTTCTGGACTCTCTCTTTTCCTTTTCATCTCTGTCTCAAGACAACCACTTCTTGCTTGAACATTGCACTTGTGCGCTCTCTCTCTCTCTCTCTTTCTTGATACCTTGATAAAATAAGTGAATAGAAACAGGCACACGACAACAATATTTCTAGTACTTTCCAATTACTTCCTGCAGAGCTACCCTTCTACTAGGTACGTGGTCTGCTTTCGAGACTATAGAAGGCAACATTGGTCCACATTACAGCTCTCCATATTTCTGTCTTGCTGTTTCTCCTTGCTGCCCATCACATGTCCACCATGTGTGCCATACTATGTTAATGGCACATATTTTAGAATTTGTTCAGGTCGACTCCCACTTCAAGATACCAATTTCCATATTGCCATAGGTGATGAAACAAAATAACCCCAAACTGAAATGGCAACAGCCTTAGAAGACTGTTTCTTGCTCAAGGAAATGATGGTGTAGGCAGTCACGGTGGGCAGGTGTCTTCGTCCGTTCAGGGGGGTTTAACGGCTATCATAGAGGTAGTGTGCATTCAAAGCAGAAATATGCTGTCACTGTTCTGGAGCTGGAAGGCTGAGGTCAGGGTGGCAGCGCTGTTGCTTTCTGTGAGGGCCCACTTCCTGGCTCACAAAAGGCTATCTTCTGGCTGTACCTTCATGGGGTCTGCTCTTCAGCCTAATGACCTTTTAAACACCTCATCTCCAATACCACTACATGGAGAGTTAAGATTTAATACCTGAATGTGTTACGCTCCATCTGTGCCAGTAGGCGCTTTACCTACCTGCAGTGGTCCCAGCATCTGTGTTCCTTCGACTTGTGGCCCCACTGGCCAAATAAACTCTCATGTGTATCTCTGCCTGTCTTCAACTTTTCATTTCTCCCTCGCCCATCTCATCCCAACGCTGTTGGAACTGAGAGTGGCACAAGCACTTGGCAGACAGTTGGCCTTCGTTAACCACAGAGAGAAAAGGCAGTACAACAACAGTTCAGAAGACATAGGAGACTATCCTTAAGAATCCGAGAAGGAAAGTGTCTTTAAAATAAACCTCAATATATAAATAAACAAACTCTGTGTGTGTGTGTGTGTGTGTGTGTGTGTGTGTGTTAGATTCAGTACATAAAAATATGAAGAGTTTGTATTCATCCAAATACACCAAAAAGTTTTGAACTGGGAGAAGATGCTTGCAACATAAACAGCTGACACCACACATCCAGAATATATAAAGATTTCTTACCCAAGAAGTTGGGTAGAAACAATAGGTGAAAATAGGTATATGGAAAAAAGTTGCTTAAACTCATTAAAATTCAAGGAAACGCAAAACCAACTACAGGGAGCTGCCATTTCACATCTATGAGACGGGTCAATGTTGAAGAGTGACGGTACAGAGTGTTGGTAAAGGGGTGTGTCATGAAGAATGCTATGAAGAAAGGTCATTTACAGACAAAGTCTGGTGTTGCCTTGTAAAAGGAGTGGGTACAGGTATTTATATTCTTATTATCCTTTACACACACACACACACACACACACATACATACACATATAATCTGCTTCACAATATAAATATTTAAGACAATAATCTTTTGAAAACATGATATAAGAATTGTAGAAAAGCTGATCTTGGGGATCTCCTATACATACACTAGAAACAATTCCTGATGCCTAACGCTGCTTCTCTGTTAAGGTTTGCATATGAGATGTTCTTCAAAAGCTCCTGTGTTAATGAAGGAATGTTCAGAGGCGAAACAATGCAATTGTGAGAACTGTGAATGAATCAGTGGATTAATCCATTTGATCTACTAATAATTAGAATGGACTAACTGGGTGGTAACTGTGGGCCTGTGGAGTGTGACTGGAGGAAGTAGGTCATTGTGGGTGTGTCCTTGGGGATTATATATTCTGTCACCAATGTTTCACACACTCTCTGCTTCCTGGCTGCCGTGGGCTGAGAAACTCTTCTCCACCACGATGCTCTTCCTCACCTCAGGCTTCTAACAACGGAGTCAGCTGCCCATGGACTGAACCTCTGAAACTGGGAGCCTCAAATTAACTTTTCCTCTCAAGTTGCTCTGGTTGGGTATTTTGATCACAGCCATGAAGGGTGGACTGATCCACTCCATCCTGCCATCCTTTGTAGCAATACTTCTTTCTTCTATCACCACATATAAGCAATGGATACCATAACTTGGATCAATATGAAGTCACAGTTCTGAACAAATCCACTTCATCATCTTGCTCTTTCGAGGGTTGCTGACTCAGGCGGTGGGGGTGCAGAGCCAGGAGATCTCCTCTATCCAACCCCCAAAGTCCCCTGAAGGAAGCACACCTTCTGTTTGTGTCAGAGGGGTTAATTAACAGGAGTTGGTGTCACTTCCAATAATTACTAGGAATCACAATTTACAGAAGGCACAACCAGGGCCTGGCAGCTGTATCAAAATAAATCTGTCTCTGACCAAGCAGCTGCAGCTGTTATACCTCAGAATGTATTTTTCAAAGCTTTTCGCAAATCACCTAGGCTTTCTGGAAGCCTGAGCTTGAGAATCATCTGATTCCTATGAGTTTGTGGGACTTAAAACCTGAAAGAAGGGCCCCACAAAACTGCACACAGATCTCGCTGCTGGCCCTCCTAACAGACAAGACTCCTTTTTCATTTCTCTGAGAAGTGCATTTTCAAACCTCGTTTCCTGGGGGGTCAGAATTTAGGGACAAAATAAAGTTTCCACTGTTGACTTTCAGATGAAATAATCAGTTCTTAGAATAAACTATAGAATGCAGGCTGAAGGAACTGAAATTCAAACAGACCTGTGCTGGGGAGCACTGTTTTCAAAATTTTTTCATCCATAAAAATCCTTTGTAAAAAGTAGCACAGTGGCTACTTTTAGGCTTCACAATACTGACCCTTTCCTAAATTGCTTTACTTAGGAGAGAGGTTGGAGAAATAAACGAAGCTTTGAACCTGTCTTTGTGGGATACTAGGCTGGTCATCCCAGAATCCCCCTCCATCCTTAAAGGCTCTCCAGAAATCACTTCAAATCCTGCAGGAGACCACTACAAGCCTCCCCTTTCTTCCCTTAGGCAAAATTCCCTCCCTAATTGTACATCACCTTGACTCAAATGTCAGAAACTAAACAACCACTAGAGGGCACAGAAAACCTTATTAGTTATAAAACCGCCTCAGGAAAAAAAAAAAACAAACCATCAGTCCCTGGAAGAATGCAAAGCCTGAAATGTTGTCTTAGCCAAACACAGCTGGGAAAGGCGACAAGATGTCTCTCTATGAAATGCCAATCTCCACCGGGAATCCAAATCAAACTGGCCAAGTTCGTCGATGTACCCTTTGCCCATTGATGTCCATCAATCCATGCTACATTTGATATTAGTCCACAGGCATCAGGCTGTTTTCAAATTTTTTTCATCCATAAAAATCCTTTGTAAAAAGTAGCACAGTGGCTACTTTTAGGCTTCACAATACTGACCCTTTCCTAATTTGCTTTACTCAGGGAAGATCCAAGGGAGCTCTGAGGCAGAGGAGGTGGTGGAGTGGAAAGTGGGGAGACTGCACTTGAGACATGGCAGGAAGTCTGTTGTGCCCTGGGCTTGTTGGGATATAAGGCGAGCTCGGTGGGACTAGCTAGCTAATCCTTCACTGGTCACTTTCCTCTGCACCCACACAGGAGTTGCTGTTGATGGTAGTATTCACCTTGGCTCTGTGTGTGTCTTTCTCTCCAGGATGAAAGGAAAGCACAACAGCTTTGGGGTCCTGCTTCATGACAAAAAACAAACTGCTAGGTTGTGCTATGACTTTCTTTGCCAACAACTTTCCCTCTGTGTCTGCTGAAGCATGAAATATCTCCATATGACCAAAATCACTGTAAGCTACAAGCTAACTCTAATAAGCATTGATGCATAAGGAAAAAAATAACCTACCCTGAGGCTGCACCTGCCTGGTAAAGATGGAGCAGAGTGTGCAGGCTGGAGAGGAGGTGCTGAGGGACATCCTTGTTTATTCCAACCCACAGTCATTAGCCTCACATCCACAGGAAGACTGGAAGTCAAAAGAAAAATTGTCAGGAAAGAATAAAAGGTATCTGCGAGTAACTCGATTAAATGGAGTTTGTGGCAAATTAGAAGGGAAAATGAGAAAGAAAAATGAACCAAAGGGGACAGCCCATTAGGGTAGAGTGTGTGTAGAGATAATTTCAACATGGAAATGGCTCTTATCGTTGGTCTCTGGGAACGGGAACATGGATGGAGTCCAAGTGAAAGCCACAAGTAGAGTTTCTAGACCAAAAGATCCAGTGACTGTTATCTAAAATTCCCTCGGGTGTCAAAGGAATCCTAAGTGGGCAGAAATCTCGAGGATTAAGTTTGCTGCTAAAAAAAAAAAAAAAAAAAATAGACTTTGTGCTTACTTATTTGCTATGTGCTGCCTTAGAATGACCCACAGTGAAGACAAATATTTTAAATGAGAATTAAGTCAGAGGAGCCATTATACTATAGGGTATGAGGTTGGTGATGCCAATGGTGGAGGTGACTATGACAACAGACTCTTTATGGTGCTTGGTTATAAGCATTTTATATCTATCATCTCATTTAATCCTTATGAGGACCCCCTGTATTAGAAACTTTTATCATGGTCCTATTTTTTAGGTGGAACTAAAGCACAGAGGGATTAGGGGACTTGCCCAGGATCACACATGCAGAAAGTGGTGTGATGGAGTTGAGCTCAAGACTTGTTCAGGGTCTGTTATTTTAATTGCTGGTCGAGCTGCTTTTCTAAACCAACAAATATGCTTCGTTAGTGGTTTTCTTGCTCTAGTCCTTTAGCGCTCATTGGTGCATGAATAAAATGTGTTCATTTGGAAATCTCTTTCTGGTGTCCCAGACCTGCTGATGTGGATCCCTGCACTGGTGAAGAATACCCCCCATGGAGCCAACCCTTAAAAGATATTGGCTCTTGTTATCGGCACACATCACCCTCCATCTTGAGATATTCAGAAGTACCTCGGATGCTTGAATTTAAGAAAAGAGATTCCATTATAACAGTGTTCCTTTGGGTTCAAAGAAAATCCTTCTTAACCGTGCAGATTCTAATCTCCCGAAGGAGTCACAAGGAGCAAGAAGGGAAGGACAGTTCAGCCACTCATAGCTCCCCCCATCTCCTTTATCATCTCCTCTGTGTTCTCTCCTCTTCCTCTCATTTTTCTAGAATGTTCCTCACAGTAGATGATTGTCTACAATTTGTTCTCACCAAGAAGTTCAGAAACTTTAGTACGACGGAGGTCGTGCAGTGCTGGGTCTTTCTCTGAAGCTACACTCTCCTCCCATTAATCATTTCTAAATAGAGCTTAAATGAAAACTTGACTCAAACCTAAAGAAACTCCCCCACCAGAGGAGGACCCAGGCAGCGCTGTTGACATCCACCTAATTGGCTCTTACTGTTCCCACCTCTAAGATTAAACACTTTAAAACATACGTTTTAATCACATCATATGCATCCAGGAATTTTGCTTTCCAGGGTTATCTTAGCATCAGCCTGAAACGTTTTAGTCATTTCTTTCAAATAATCCTTCAAGCTCTGGCTCTCCACTGTGATCTGCAGGCCTCTGGAGGTCCTTGAGATCCCTTCAGGGGCCCAGGAGGTCAAAACTCTTTTCTTGACTGGACTAAGACATCTTTTGCCCTTTTCACTACCTTCCTGCTGCAAATGCAAAGGTGGGCCCAACGGTGTGTGCCTTAGCGCAAAACAAGACAGTGGCAACAAACTGTACAGAGAATCCTCCCAGTCTTCATCTCCTCCTACTTGCAGGAGAAAGGAAAATTCCAGTCTCATGCAAGACTGTTCTTAATTAAGTAACACAATTTATTATTACTTAAAAAAAAAAAAACCTAACTCTGAAATGCACATCTTTTTAACATTATGTGGTCAAAATTGGGTGCATAAATAAATTCTGTGTTCTGACCTCCACAGATGTCTTTTGCAGGAGCACATGAGCAGTTGTGTGGGTTGTGATCTGAACTAGTTACATTGTTTCCTGTGATACCCTTTTTACCTCAAAGAAGAACTGACAGGAAAATCATGATTATTCAGACTTCAGGATATTACAACCAAGAAATACCTTTTGTTTCTTTCTTATTTAATACCTTCCCAAATCTCTTCTTGTGGAAAAAATGTTCTGGAGGGCTGGGGATGTGGCTCAAGCGGTGGCACGTTCTCCTGGCATGCGTGCGGCCAGGGTTCGATCCTCAGCACCACATACAAACAAGGATGTTGTGTCCGCCGAAAACTAAAAAATAAATATTAAAATTCTCTCTCTCTCTCTCTCTCCCTCTCTCTCCCTCTCTCTTTAAAAAAAATGTTCTGGAAAAACATCAATTGGATTCATAGAGTGCTTGCTTTGTCCCAGGCATGGCTGCCTATATTTTATCTGTATTAATTCATTTAATCCCCACAGTTACCCTATGAGTTAATATGTAAACATATATATTTTGAAATGTTTAAAATACATAAAAATTTTATATGTTTAAAATACATATGTGTTTTTACATATGAATGAGCTGAAACACAAATAATAACTAACAATCATGCAACAACAAGAGGTATGGAACCAAGATTTGAATCCAGGCTGGAATTTTGTACAGGACCCGACTGGCTCAGTGTGCACCCACGAGATGCAGGAGTGATAGAAAATTGGCTTGATCACCTCAATATCTGCTGATTTTAGAAATCACAACCATTTCCTCTCTCCTTTGCTTCAGTCCTTGCTGCAAGATAGACAGCTCTGCTGTCACTTCAACGGGTGAACCCAACCCACCCACTGCTGCCTGTCCTCTCAAGTGGCAGCTCTTCTTAACTGGAGTTACTTAAACACAAGCCAATAATTACTGCTGCCAGATAAACAGAAAAACACTTAACATTTTGCTTCCAAATAATTGCACTTTAACCAATTGGTTGGACCAATCGTCAATTGTTACCTGACAGCTTATAATGAGTATCTTTAAATTACCAAGTTTAAGAGAATGGGAAGGTGATATTTTTTGCTTATATCGACATATTTGCATCCAGAGATACTGGAACTGGTTCTTTAATAACATAATTACATAAATGTCCAACACACATTGTGTGTAGACTGAGTAGTAATCTCAAAACACATCATAATTTTCAGAACAGATGCTGCAAAACTGCCAAAGGAATCCAAACAAGTCATTGTTGGGTGCCGGGAGAATACTTCTCTTAATTTACTTTTTCTTCTTCTTCCTTTTTTCTGACCCAGGTGTTAAATGACTGTCATTATTTGTGTCATCTCCTGTGCATAATTAAGTTAATTCACATCACCCAGAGCTTTTCTACAATAAGACATAACTTGTATTATTTTCCCCCAGCTCGTGAAAAGCTTAGATTCATAGAACATCAATGCAAAAGGAGCCCTGAGGGACCATTCAGTTAGCCCTCTAATTTTACAGGTGGGGAAATTACTGGTAAATGGTTCACAGCAGGAAGTGGAGACAGGGATCTAGGATGGAAGAGAGATGGTATTTCTTTTTCTAAATTTCTTTGTCAACTGACTCTGGTGACCCACTTTCTTTTGGAATTCTGTGTCTCCACTCTGTGCTTTTTTTCATTCTGTTGCTTTGTCTCACATTAAATGTGAGACACAGACTTTTCTCCTTCATACCCAAATGTCCCTGCTTCTATGGTGCCACCACAAGGGGCCGGCTTTCCCTGTAGATAAGCTGGAGACACAGCAGGGATTGTGTATGGCAATCACGCAGGAGATGACTTCACATTGGATGTTAAATTTCTCCTTCAGTGAAAGTTTCCTAAGTAACTAATAATTACTAGATAATTAATAATAACTAACAATCATGCAACAACAAGAGGTATGGAACCAAGATTTGAATCCAGGCTGGAATTTTGTACAGGACCCCACTGGCTCAGTGTGCACCCACGTGATGCAGGAGTGATAGAAAATTGGCTTGATCACCTCAATATCTGCTCGCTTTAGAAATCACAACCATTTCTGGTGGATCTGGAAACTTCTGCCTTCTAGAGATGGCCACCATGTTCTCTCCAAGTCTTCAGCCCCTTCCCAACCTTTGGCCCTGTTTTTCCCCCGGTGCCACATTGCTCCATACTGACTTTTGGGGGACAGTTCTTTAAGCTGCCTGCTCACCCATCCTTGATTTCTGTTAGCATCAGCTTTCCAGTGTATGTTCCTAAATGAAAACAATTCTTTCTGTAACAGGAACTCTCATGTCAACAACAAAATCATGCATTTTTTAAAGCCATATTCATGATAATTGAGATACATTGAGTGGGTTTTTGAACAACTAGTGAAAGTGCTTAACTCTCCAGGAGAAGATGTCTTAGTCAGTCTGGGCTGCTATGAGAAAAATACCAGAAGCTGGGTGGTCTAAACACTGTACATTTATTTGGCACAGTTCTGGGGGCTCAGACGTCTAAGATAGAGTCACCGGCTGATCCCCTGTCTGATGAGGCTCACATCCTGGTTTGTACAGGGCTGTTTCCTCACTGTATCCTCATGTGCCCTGGAGACAGATGGATTCTTTCCAGTCTCTTCTCATAAAGAGACTAATCCTTTTCATTGAAGCTCCATTTTTATGACCTCAGTCTCTCAAAGCCCCTCTTCCAAACACCATCACAGTGAGGATTAGGCTTCAACATCCGAATCTGGACAGGTAGGGACCTACAAACAACCAGGCCATAGCAGTCAAGTAAAGCAACATTTTTTTTTTTCTGGAAAATAAAGGAGGCTGAAGAGGAAAAAAATATATCAAGAAACAGAACCATATACAGGGGAACAAGTGGTAAACTGTAGTCGGTAAAGGGCCTGAAGTTCAGGTTCCTACAGCCCATGGCAGAAGATGATTGGCAGGTAAATATATGGGAGCAGACAGCGGGGGTCTTTTTATATGACAGTCAGTGATTTTGGTGGTGAACACAAGGTACCAGATTTTGTTCTCTTGTTCTGTATCATAATCAGACTGACTCTTCATCCACTTGGGTTCTGTCCTAGTTGAGCTATCACATCTTTTCTTTAACTGTTACATTGTTTTAAGGCCCAGAGACAAAGAACACCATACATCAGGAAAGAAGACTGTTAGATCAAAGTAGTTATTGCAAAAATGTGTGAAATGGTAAGAGATGAGCCGAAGGGATAATCAGGGGCCAAGAGTCTGTCAAAGTTGCATAGCCCTTTGCATGTGAACTTCAGCTAACTAATGATCTACCCAAATTTATTTATTCAAACTCCAGGAGTGACACATTCACACAATAAAGCCTTTATTCACACTCCCCTCTGAAAGAAACATGAGCAATTTGTAGTTCCAGCAAATTTCCAGTGCAGCTTGAAGTTTATTACAAAAAAATGAATATCAAAATAACAATATTTTATTGATAGAGACCAGAGAAACTGGTGGAGAAGCTCCACATTTACGAAAGCTGGTTGTAATAACATTTAGTTATTCCAGACCATCTGTGCGCACATGGAAATAGTCTCATTATATGTAAACACATAATAATAGTAGTTATTAAAATTTGATTCTCTTTGTACCATACTCAAACAAAGGGGGAAGCAGAGACGCTAAAGTATGTTTTTATGAATGTGGAATCAGAAAAACAATTAGGTGTAAAAAAAAGAAACTGTTGAATTTGAAAATTATTTCTGGACTATCTAAAATTTTTATCTGAAAATCCAAGTTGCTCTGGAGATCAACCAAGCCATCGGCCTAACCTTAATCACCCAGCACTGCCCGTGCCCTGCAGGAGGACGTTCAGAGACATTGCAATCAGTGAGCTGGCTTTGCAAGTGCTCTCTGCCACATCTTGCCTCGTCATTGTACTGATTGGATGAGATTGTGTCTGTCAATGTCCCAGAGATCTACTAAACCCTTAATAAATGATCGTGTCCTGGCCTTGATTGGGTGGATAAAGGGTTCTACCATCACCCTTGGATTTTTAGTTTTGCGAGTTCCGTTTTGATTCTCTCCTGATCTTATTCTAGCCGTATAAAATACTGCAACAGTCTTCTAGGGCCCTACCATCTGCCGGGCACTGTGCACAATACTTGCATCCTGTAAATATATGTGCATATGTTTTCTCAGCAAAGTGGCTGCTACCACCTCCGTTTTACAGGTGAGGCCAACCCTCAGCTATCAGGTGAGCATTCAAGACTATAGAATAATTAAATGGAGCTAGTTCAGGATCTTGGTCTTGCACAGCTAGTCCCTTTCTCCTGGCACCCCCTCTGGCTTCTCCTTTTCCCCGTGGGAGTTGTGACCAGTCAAAGCCTTTCCTTCAATGTTCATTGCAAAAAGGTAGCAACACTTCAAATAGAAATCAGGGCTCCATAGTTGAAGTACATTCACTCCTCACTTCATTTGCTTTTGAAATTCTTTTGGATATGAATTATCCTCAGATGGTACGGATGTAAAAATGAAACAAGAAAAGTGACTTTAGTAATCAGTGGGAGAGGTTCTGATTGTCCTGTGACCTTTGAATATTTTTGTATAAATACTTAATACTCTCAATGATGGTGGAATGTGATGGACATCATCATCCAAAGTACATGTATGAAGACACGAATTGGCTGAATATACTTTGTATACAACCAGAAAAAAAAGTATTACATGCACAATTTATTTAGAGAAGATAGAATGTGCTGTTTTATAAAATGGGAATATAATCTTCAAAGAGAATGGTTTGTCCAAATGCTTCATCTCTTGGGACATTTAAAAAAATGCTTAATACTCTATTGTCAGTTGCAAAAATATACAGACATGATCAAGATAGTAAAACTGCCTTGCGTTTAATAGACTATGATTAAAACATTAGAAACACTGAGAAGGAAAGTGGACAATCAATGAATAACTTTCTTGTCGTCATAGAACTTGCAACCTGGAGCGAGCACCTTTCCTACGCCTTGTTCTGCTGTCATGCTCCTTCCTTCTCCTGGGTCATTGTTCAATCCTGTATCCTTTGAGTCTTCAGTGCCGTGCAACGTGTCTCAGAATTCCTGTAACGTGAACTTTTTTGTTGTTGTTTTCATTTTTTGCCCACTTTGCCCTCCTTCTTTCTTCAAATTCTCCTCATTTATTTTGGCACATTCAGCTTCACCAGGTTCCTCTGACTGGACCCTGCAGGTCTCAGACAGCAGGAGCATCAGCATTCCCCTGGCCGGCTACTGCTTCTTCACCTGCGTTTACATTTGGTTCAAATTTCACATCCAGTTTCCTCAATTTCCATTTCTTGGTTGGACCACGTTGTTGGAACTTGTTTGACCAGTCCGCTCCTTGATTTCTGATTTTTTTGAAATGTCATGTGGTTTATCAGTGAGTGACAAGGAGGAAACACAACCTCAAGCTTTGCTGTCTGGGTGGGAAGTGACCCCTCTGTGGAGCACTGTGAAGAAGGTGGCCAGGCCGGCTATCTGCTATTCACACGATGGCTTATGGAATGAAGAGCTTGCAGCAAAATGTGTGCTTCATGCAATTATTCACAGTTAAGATTCCGTGGGGACTGAAATTTAAATAGTTGTTGGGACACTGGTGTTATTTAACTAAACCATGTTGACTAAAACTCGTGTATGTTGGCACCATGCATAGTAACACTAGCTGTCTACACATGATCAGTTTCTTAAGAAAGAGGAATTGGGTTAGTATCGGATAGACTCCACTATTTTTTTTTTCATATTAATTACTTTTCTTGGTTATACTCTGACTTCACATACAGTAGAGGATGATGGTTTTGCTGATCTTGGAGTTGGATTGCCTATGTTTGCAGACTGGTTCTGTGTGATGGCAACATGCCTGCTTTTCCACAGTTCCTTTATTTTCTCATCTGGCAAAATTGTAATACTAAGCATCTCTATCTTATGGAGTTTTGTGAGCATCAAATGAAAGAATCTGTGTAAAGCCCTCAGAGTGTATCAGTCACAGTGTAAAAGCCTGGTAAACTCTTTCTATATTAAAGGCATTATTATTCATGGTAGGGGGTTCTGAGAAGTTATTTATTTGATAAATATTTATTGATTTTCTGCTGTGTGTCAGGTGTAAGAAATAGAAGTGAGAAGTCTTTCCCCAAGAAACATTATATTCTAGTGAGGCATAAAAGAAGCATAATTATGATTTGCCGTTTAAAAATTAAAATTAATAGAAAGATAGAAATACAATTATGAAAAGATAGAAAAATATAAAACTGACAAAAATAACAACGTCAGATAAATCATGCCAAGTGCTTTTGACAGGGAGGTTGTAAAATTGCTATGTGCAGAAGAGAAAAGGTGAGTTTCCTGGGATACCCTCAGATCAGAGTTCTGCCCCTGCTTTGGATATCTACGGAAAGAGTCCCTTTTAGTCTTTCCTGACACAAATCCATAAATCTGCTCTGTGGAGTATTCTTTATATGATTGTGTATTTGCCCAGTTCTTGAAGTCAAAGAAAAAAAAAAACTGCTTTCACTAATATTTACTCACTGCTGTTAACAGATCTAAATGTTGAACAGCAGTTGGCAACCTCAGCCCCCACTGGGAGATTTTATCTTCTTTTAGAGTTGAGTTTGTTTGACTATGTTATCCCAGACTTTCTTTATGATAAGGCAAGGTATTTGCTCATATAAATATTTCAGGAAGCAATACAAGGGACCTCACGAAGAACACTTGGAGAGGAGACAGATTTATGTCCACATTCTCCTCCTACAACACTGAAATTTGTTCTTCCTGTTCTTTACAAGGGGGTGGGGTGGGGGGAAGCAGATTCTAAAAATACTTCATCAATGCAATCTTTCCAGATCAAAAGTGTCTCTTAGAGAGGCCTAGCAAGGGCCCAAGCAGGGCTGACAGATAGCTGCCCTCTTTGGAATGGGCTTGGGAGGGTGCCTGTCACTCACCATGCTGCAGGGCCATGTGGTGATAGAGTGGGGGCGGAAGCACTCAGAACGAATATCTTGGTATTTTGAAGAACCTGAATTATGGCAAAAGTGGTATTTTGATAATTTTTTTTCTTTAACAACACAGAGGAAAGGAAGCTTGGGGCTCGAATGACTTCTTTCCTTGATGACTCTAAAGGTTCTCTGCGTGTGGGAAGTGTCCTTGCCCAGCATTCAGGGGGAAGGGGGGTTCTGAGCTCCCGAGGGGGCTCAGCCACAAGGATGTGTGCTAACAAAGGAACCATGGGATCAAGTCCCACAGAGGTGGTGGTTAGGTTTATGCTTCCAACTTCTCCCAAGCTTGGAAGAGATGGAGCATGGAGCCCGCTGTCTGTCAAACAAATGATAACGGTTCCAGCTGTGTCCTCTCCTTCCCCACCCACTTACTCCTTCAAAGAACCCAGAATAGAAGGAGTCGAATTTCAGATGCAAACCACATTTCCTTGTTGGTGGATCAGGGGGGCATTTTGGCGAGAAGTGGGGTATGTTGCCTTCTGAAGTGAAATTCTACTGCAGGCTTGAATCTTTTGTTTGGCGAATTAGAAATGACATCATCTACAGAGAAGCTGCTTTTTAAATAGTTCTCTAAAACACTAAAAATAAGAATTTTCAATGTAAAGAGTATCAGTAATGAAGCTATTAGAAGGTTAATGTCAAAACCAGGGATTAAATGAATTGATTCAACATGGATTTAAGGAGAAAATACCCTGTGGCAGGCAGGGTTGCCAGGTATGATTGTACCGTGTCATGACTGCACTAAAGCACTTGGGCTTCTCACAAAGAAACTGTGTGGGCTAGAGGAGGCCGTGGGGTCTGATGAGACTTTTGTTCTAGGAATAAAATGATGAACAAGCTCGATAGTCCCTCTCCTAGCAGAGGAGCATGTCAGTGGAGGAGGCAGACATGTTGGTAGGCACGACTGCAGCAGTGTGTCGGATGTTCTGGTGTGGAGAGTCCGGGGTGCAGGAAAAGGACTCTGATCCAGATGGAGTCTTCCTGGAGGGAGAGCACACCACAGCCTCTAGGGGCTGATGCTGGAAGGATGAGCAGCATTTGGTCAGATTCCCAGACAGAAGACGGCCATCGGAATGTTTCAGACAAAGAGAAGGGAACTCAGAAAAGTTCCACAGTGCTGCTGAATTTGGTGATTTCAAGTCTGAATGAATTAAACTTCAGCAGGGACATCCAGAGGAAGGGTGGGTAGTGGAGAGGGTTTGCCCATGCAGAGCCCAGGTGGCCATGTTTAAGTATTTGGAGCAGTGAGCAGAGGGTTGAGGGGACAGGACCTGCAATCTGGAAAGGCCACTGAAAATGACTTGAGGGGAACAAGAAGCCGGGGAGAGGGGATAACCACGCCACCAAGGCTGTTGCGAAGACAATACTCAGTGCAGATTTTGCTTTGGACCTCGGTGCAGAGTTAATTTAAACAACATTTACATAAATAAAAAAGTAACTGCTTAGAACCAAAAGTAAAATTAAATGAATGACCTTAGCTGTATGTTCATTTGGTGACAAAACCACACAGAAAAGAGTTATTCCAAGCATCACAAAAAAAAAAAAAAAAAAAAAAGAAAAGAAAACCATAAATGGTCTCTCAACCCTGGTGGGATTTACCCTAAGGAGGGGGAAATCACTGCCAAAAAATAAAAATCTTTAAAAACTATTTCAGTAATCAAACTATTGGGGGAATGTTGATGTCACAATGTCAATATTACATAAAGCCACAAAATAGGAATTGTAATTTCAAAGGCTCCTTTTGTTCTTGTATTACAGATTATAGAAACTGTAGTAAAAGATTGAATTTTTTTAGATAAACATGTTAATGTAAAAAAAATTAATTTTCCCATTTCCCTTGGGCCTTACCCATTTCCCTTGGGTAAGGCCCAAGGGAAAGAAAATAGGGACAGTCAGAAATGGGAAAATAGGGACAAAATGAGCAAAAGCATTTTAACATTCAATATTAAAAATTCTCAGTTTTCTCTTAGCAGCTCAACAAAGAAAGAGATTTGAGGAAGGCTAAAGGGAAGAGGCCAAAGGAAGATGGAAGTCATGGGAGAGACAAGCAACATGGTGGCCACCTGGGGCCTGTGGAAGAAAAACATCCATAGGATCATGCCTCCAACAGGGAGTGGTGGAAAACCATAGTGCGGTGAAGTAGGGGATCCCATTAGAGGCTGCCCAACATCTGCACCATGTTCTCCCATGTGCACAAATTCATAAGCACACTGTTACGGTTAGGATATGTCGTGTCCCAAAAGCTCATGTGTGAGCTTAACAAGAAAGATGAGAGGTGAAATGATTGGGCTATGCGAGCCTTAACCCAATCAGTGCATTAAGCCCCTGATAGGGATTAGCCCCATGGTAACTGTAGGCAGGTAGGGCGTGACTGGAAGAGGAAGGTCATGGGGGCATATATTTTGTCCCTGTTTCCTGATTGCCCTGTCCTCCATGACGGCTGACTCCCAGAGCAATGGAGTCAGCCCCTTGTGGACTAAGAGCTCAGAAACGAAGACCTCAGAAACAGTGAGCCCCAAATAAACTTTTCCTTCTCTACCTTGTTCTTGTCATGTCTTTTGGTCACAGCAACAAAAAAGCTGATATATACACATGCACTGTCACTGAGCTTCTCTCTTATGCCAAGCACTATTATAAGCGTTGACATTATCCTAAAACCCACACAGAAAGTTTGTGACCTTTATGTGTGTGGAGTCGGTGTTTGGAAGAAGGAGGGGGAAGTAAGGCTGTGTGTGCTCACATGTTGGAGCCCAGCATTCCAGAGTCCAGCTGAGGAGGCATGGCAAGCTGGTGACTAGATGGCAGAAGCTGAAAAGGAGCAGCTGGAAACAAGAGTCAAAGAAAGGACGAGGGGGAAGTGAGAGAGAGGAGAAGGGCTGGGAGACTTGATCTAAAATTAAGCAAAGAGTGGTCTTGGAAAAATGTGGCCATAAGCCACTTTCCCTCTGAGAAGGCAGAGTTAGTCTTGGTATTATGTAGTATCAGATACTCATCATAGCCCTGGAGTCATACCTGTGGATTTAATCCTGACTGTGTGTACTCCCCAAATTGAGAATTGGGCACGTTATCTAATTCCCAGGGTCACTGCAATTTCTTACTCTATAAACCTCCTTTTATTTTTTTCCCCTTATTTTCTCCATGGCACTGGCTGGTCCCATCTGCTTCCAGCCCCCATATGCCCAACAGAGTGACAACATCCAACTGCATGCACCCATCGGTGGCTGGTTCCCTCAACCAGTGGTTTCCAAATAGAGTAGGCAAAGGAGATTGGTGCTGGGAGCCAGGGAGTCAAAGTAGGTCCTAAGAATTCCAGTCTCTAAACCCCAGATAGAGCCTCTTTTATTGACCTTCCTTATCCCCAGTAACATCCTGGCACCATTTTGCATGAGATGGGCTATTTGGGGCAGATGGTATTTCTCCAAACCTCTCATTTGCCTGGCCAGCCCAAGAGAATATCCTTGACCTGCTGTCACCTTGTCCTGCTCAGCTGGGTGTTGCCTGGTGGTGACCACTGCCTGGGCCATTCTTCCACTTCCTATTGACAAGCTCCAGGCAGGGAAGTGGGCTGAATCACAACCCGGAGAGGTGCTCTAAAAATCTGGGGGCACACAGAATTACCAACCAGCTTGAGAATCACTGACCAAATGACCAAGAGTCCTTGGAGAGCCGTACAGCCAGTCCCTGAAAACAGGAATAGACCTCAGACTTGAGCAATATAACACATATCCATGGCAGTTCTGTTTTGCAATGCTTAAAAATCCCATTTGGGATGGTATGGGGCTGAGAAAAAAAAAGCCCATTATTTCTTAAAGTAATCGGTCTCATTCACCAATGCAATGCTACCTTTCCCATTATAGATGGAACTACAGCTCTGTTTGGGCTGCTACCCAAAATTTTCTAAGGAACATCCATCACACAAATGAGATTTCCTAATCGTTTAAGCACAAGGATTTTCCAGCATTCTAAAGAAATTGATTCCTCTCAGTTTAAATAAGAAAATGTGTCTTTCTTTTAAAATCTAAACAGTGACAGCTACAGAAGAACTATATCAAACACAGAAGGGAATTTCTTCCATTAAATAATTTCCAGAGAGTGCCGTTTTCTTAAAGAGAACCACCACCACACAAAAAGGCTGATACCAATTTTAGCTGAGTGGGGAAATCTCAAATTTTGCTAACTTGTCACCATTGTTTTCTTTTCTGTTAAAAATGGCAGCAGAAAAATAAAACGATCAAGCTCTACAAGGTAAAATAAAATCACTGTGGACACTTCCCTGCATTCGATCATTTTTATTTTATTTTTAAATGCAAGGAGAGCAAAATCAACTTGAAGTTACTGTGAGATAGTAAGTTCAGATAGGAACAGTTTCTTTGAATTTTATTGTTGACCTTACTTTCTTAGAGTAATGCATTTAATAATAATGTGTTAACAGTAACGGACAAAAATATTCCATGTAAGTTTGGTTGGCAAACTTAAGTAGTGACCCAATTTGTATCCAGAGCTCTGCCAGACGTCTCCCATTAGCCTTTGCTCTCTCTGCTTCAGGAGAGAGGGAACTGCTTGCAACTTAAACAGAAAAAGGACATCAACTTGCATTCTCACTTCTCTTAATTAGTGTCTCCTACAAATCAATAAGGAAAAGCAAATAAATAGAAAAATATGTGCAAGGGATGTGAACACACAGTTCAAAGAAGAGGGAAGCTACGGTTGAGACGCACATGAAGATGTACTCAAGCTTGCTTACGAAGAAAGGAAGATTAAACAGCAATGGGAAGCCATTTCACTCCTGCCCAACAGACCAGCCAGAAATCAGAGGTCTGACCAGCCGAGACTGGGTGAGGACTGGAGTAGTGGGATCCCCACTCATGGCTTGTGGGATACATCAGGATATGAGTTTTGAAGGACAATTTGTCATCATCCTGAAAAGCTGATTTTTTTTCTGTTTTATACTATGAAATATAGACAGAGAGAAAATATAACAAACATCTGTGTATCTTCTGTCTAGCGTGAAAAATGCACACTGAAAAGCGCCTGTATATCTCTCCTCATTCCCTGTCTCCCTTCCCAGAGGAAACCTCTCTCTTGAATTTGATATTTGCCATTCCGATGCTTATTTCGCTATTTATGTACACATCTATACTCCAAGTTTTTGACCTTTATGCAAATGGTATTATTATATTGCATATTCCTTCCTGCAATTTGTTTTTTTATTCCACTTTGTTTAAGTTCAACAGTATCTTTTGGGAAATTACTCATATATCCATTAATCTATATATCCATGATATATGTGGCTGTAGCTTGTTAATTTTAACTTTGTATAGTGTTCCTTTGGTAAACACATTAACTTATTTTTCAGTTCCCTACAGATGATCAATTAGTTTTATTCTTCTAGGTTTTTTTTTTTTTTTCTATTATAAACCTTACTGAAATAAGCATTCTTGGGCAGATATTTCCTGTGAAAATGTGAATGAGATTTTTGGGTTCTACATTGTGTTATAATATCTGCCTTTGAACTTTCTTGAAATGCAGATTCTGATTCAGTAGGTGTGGGGTTGGAATAGAAATTCTTCCCTTCCAACAAGGTCCAAGGTGACACCAACTTGCTGGTCCATGGGCCACCTACGGGAGTACAAGACCATACAGCTGTCTTTTTGTTGTTGTTGTTACTGTTTTGTTTTTTTTTTTCGGGGAGGGGCAGCTTCTTAGGACCCTCCATGTCCATTCACCAGCCTGCCATGGTGTCCTTATCCACATCACAAATGAAGTTTCCCTGGTTAACTCTTTAATACGCAACGCACCACTTATCACAATATATTTTCCCAATCAACCAGACAAATATACCATAGAAGGGCTTTCAAGAGATGCAACAGAGTTTCTTTACAAAGTCCTGAAGTTGCCATAAAACCCACCTGGGATTTCACACAGAGGCCAAGTTACAGGTAAGCACTGGCCAGCTGCTGTCTCTGAGCTTCACCAAGCCCTGTGCTGGAGAAAGGGTTTGGATGGCACCTGCCAAGGAAGCAAAAGGTTATGTTCCTTTTCTTCTACTTTCCTAAGTAAGTAAGTGAAATTTTATTTGGGAATTTTGTTTTATTTTGATATGAGTTTGTTTTTAAAAAAAAAATGTAAAATGCTTATGTGGCCAATAGTACTAGTAAGAGTGGAAAAGTCACAGTCTCTACCCCCTGTACCCTGGCCCCTCTCTTCACAGGTGGCTGTTGCAGGTGTCTTAGGTCCTGTGACAAGACTTGAGGGTGGCCCCGTGATTCTCACCGCCTGGTCTCCTGCCCTTGATTTCTCGGCCCCATGGGGCAGGAAGTGTCTGCTCCTCACTTCTGACCAACAGGAGGGGGCAAAGGTGAGGACATAAATGCGATCACCTATACGTGTGACCAAGTCATGGGGGAGACACTAGCTCTAGTCTTTGAGTTTCCTGCTCCCTTGCTGGTTTTAAGGAAGCAGATGGCCATAGTAGGAACCCCATGCGACAAGGAACTGCAGGAGTGGGCAGCCTCTTGGAGATGACAGTGACCTTGCACCCACAGACAGCCAGGACAAGTTGAAGCCTTTAGTCCTATAACTGCAAGGAGCTGAATTCTGCCAACAGCCTCGTGAGCCTGAAAGAAGCTATTCTCCAATGAAACTTCTAACGAGGCTACAGGTGGCCACCAGCTTGATCAGGGTATTGCAGAGTAGCCATCAGGACCAGAGACGGTGACATAACATGTGTGCTGCCCTAAGCACTAAGTTTGAGGTGGCTTATTACATAGCAATAGAAAAAAAAATCCAGTACCCTTCCATCAATTATATATATGCACAAAAGATTCTTTTTTTTTTTTTTTAAAGAGAGAGGTGAGAGAGAGAGACAGACAGAGAGAATTTTTAATATTTATTTTTTAGTTTTTGGTGGACACAACATCTTTGTTTGTATGTGGTGCTGAGGATCGAACCCGGGCCGCACGCATGCCAGGCGAGCGCGCTACCGCTTGAGCCACATCCCCAGCCCTGCACAAAAGATTCTATGTGAATTTTTTGGTTCCAATCTTAGAAATTATTTGACGTAGTCATTTGTACATTGGCTCCCTAATTTTTATAGCTGTTTAATATCCCAGTGAATGAGGGTCCAACTTTCATTTACTCAGTCCTCACTTAATGGAGTTTTTAGGTTGCTTTCCTCAACCTTCAAAACTTCCTATTTTGTCATCAGAAAACTATGAAAGTGGCATCAGTACCTAGGCACTGTGGGGTATTTCTGAACCAGCTTCTGCTTCCATTCTGCTTAGCTGTTCTCCTTGTCCCCTCTCCTCTTCTTCCAGCTGAAGTTTTAGTGGGTTATTAACCACCCCAGTTTGCCCAGGGCTGGGGGTTTTCTGGGATGCAGGACTTTCAAGGCCAGTCCGGGGTGGGGGGGCAGATGGCAGAGCTGATCACGGTTTGACCCCTTTAAAAGCTCAAATAAGAGGTCAAGGGAAGAAACCCCAACAATTGCAGGTGACTGTCTCAAATCTCGGCCACTAGAGAAGAAGGGGCACTTCGGGCCTGCTGGCAGAGGTCTGCTCCTCCTGGCTTGGGGTTCCCTTTGAGGCCTCTGTTAACAGTAAATATGCAAGTGTCTTCATCTCATGCAAGAATGGAAGGAAGACTTTGGGGTTTCAGAACCTTAATCTACCTCCTATTTCAAAGGGATGAACCACTCCACCTGAAAGAACGGCTCTCCACATAGGGCTTGGATTATCACCCCATCAAGCAGCTGGGTTCTTCTATTATCACCTAAAGAAAGCCTCCATCAAGCTGGAACAAACAGGCCAGGCAGAGGGAGTCTCCAAGAAGAGAGAGGCTGGGAATTCTAAAGACTGTAGAAACACACAGGAGAGCAGATGAGGCTGGGGTTTGAGCCAGGCATGCTGGGGACTGTGAGCAAAACACTTCATGTCTCTGAATCTGTTTTCTCACCTGTAGGCAGGGTCATGGTAAGTGTCCCAACCCCTCCCTCTCCTACTGCTGGACATGCTGGATTGACAGCGGGGGGTGGGACGTACATTCCAAGAGGGGCAGACATGCACAATCTAACTTGATGTCTTCCAAAATATTAAGTGCCCTGGGCAAGGGACACCAAGGGTAACCCTGAGGGAGAGTGTGGGCCTGCCTCTGTCTCTCAGAGGAACAATGCTTACTGAACCCATGTTTACTATATCCAGAAACAGTGACCTGGCAAATTTGCTCAGCAGCACATTCGAGTGATTCCTTAAGGAATAATGGTTAGGAGATGCTGTCTGTGCCCCATCGAAAGATCTCCTGCTTCAAGTTTATCACTTCACATTTTATGGTATGCATTAAAAGCTCTCATTCTCCTTAGAAGGAGGAAAATATACTTTCACATACTCGAAGACTATAAATTAAAGCACCTTTTAGTCTTCTCCTTCCTGGGCTCAAAAAAAAAACCCCCAAAACTCAATTCACGTACCATTTTCTTGGGAACAGCAAATGCATTTGTGTGGCACCTTTGGGCCCTCCAACCACAGCTGTCATCACACAGTCACGGTGCGCAGAGACTCTTTGAGAAAGCTGTTACCTGTGCTTGCCAGTTCAGTAGGCAGGCTAAGTGGAATGAAGAGGGGCCCCAGGCAGTGGGCACCCTCTGCTGACTTGTGATACTTCTAAATAGAGAGGCAGGTGCCTGCGTGTTTGCAATCTTCATTTTGAAGTGTCCAGCTAGCAGAAGGACATTTTTCTATAAAGCATATTCTAGAAGGAAAATAAAATAATCAAATGAGAGTAATTAAATGCCATGACGGTTACAGAAGGGTGATATAGAATTTTAAAATCTGTAGGGAGCTGGAGTCTCGCCTGTTTCACACCAAAATGTATTGCCAGAAAGACAGCAGTGGTTAAACCACTGTCCCTGAGTCAAGGGGACAAGAAGAGGATCCAGAGCGCCTCGTAGGGGTCACAGATGGACTTCCCTGGGAAATCAGATTTTGTGGAAGGAAACTCAAGGTTGCGGTGGCTCTTTTCAATTCCTTCTGGGCAGCATCTTCTCCAAGTTCCCTCAGTCCCCACTCCCACACACGGCTCTGTGCTCAGACAGCCAGGCCATAGGACTTCTGACCCTCCCAGCCTGTAATTTACATAGCCACCTTTGGAAGAAGCCCAGATTGTCTCCCTAAAAATGTCATTCAAGCTTTTTGCAGGGATCATTTTGGTCTCCTTGGTTACCTCAGCCCAGATGAGGTCTGCGTCTTTCACAAGTACATCTGAGAGGGGGCAGGTGAGAACTCCAAGCTTCAGGCAACACGAAGCAGATTACCCACTTTTTAGTATTAGCTGGAGAAAGGGCAAACTTACATAGGGAGCGATCACTCAATCGTGATGCATGTTCCCTTTCTGAGTTCTTCACTGTCCTAAATAATTTATTCCTTTACCAGATATTTATTCTGCCCCAGCCACCAGCCCCCCTTGTATTCTCACTTTCTTTGCAAATACTTTTAATTCTCTTGCTCCTCTGTACCAAGCTGGCCAGCACCAATACTGGATGAAACCAATACCCACTGGTTCCATTCCTGCAGCTGAGCCAAACGTTGGCTTAGCAAAGCACACAACTGTGTGTGTTTGCTTCACTTTAATGCATGTCATACATTTCAAATGGGCGTGCAACTTTGCTGGCTAATCTTATTATGGATTCCTAGGAGAGTGGTTGTCTCATTCTCTAAGGTGACTTTTTAACATCTTGCCCTTTCTACTCAAATCTCCTATTTCCCCTTCTCCCTCTCCCTCTCAACAGATAACCAGGCCTTAAAGTTCTAAGAACACTTGGAAGCAGCACAAGGGGAATGAATGCCTTCCCCTTCTTCCATGGAATTAACCCACCTGCAGAATATAACCCTGAACTCACTTCCTTCAGGTGCAGGAAATGGGCTCTGCCTGCTGCTTTCCACCAAGGAACCATCTTCTCCTTTCTTCTGCTATTATCTAGGGGTTCCTTGTCTCTCTTCAGCAAAGAATTGAACAGGACACAGAGATAGTAAGCAAGACGCAGGTTAATTGCAAAATCAACAAAGATATAGACTTCTCCAAAGAGAGGGGGCCCCAGAGCTAGGAATCTGGTGGGTGAGTTTTGGCCTGTTCTTTTCATGGTCTCTGGAATTTTCTCCTTTCCTTACTTCCTCCCTTTCCATGTGCCCCTCACTATTATTGATTAGTGCCCCCCCTCCCCCGTTCAAGAGTCTGTTTCAGTTTTTCTATTGGACTTCCCACTTAGGAGCATGAGTACAAGTGTCTGTCTGATTGGGTCCCCTGCTTGTGTCCACAGGTGCATTTGTCAACCAGGAAGTTGATCTCATTTGTCCTGGCCCTGCCCGTGACCTTCTCATTAGCCATCTTGTCCTGGCTGCCTAAGCCCTTTCTCATCTTTCTCACTTCCCAATAAGGTACTTAGGCAAACATCCCTTCTCTGTCCCGCAGTGTGAGTTTGCTCTAACAAAAACAAAAGTGTGAAGCAAAAGTGCCTCCAATATTTAAAACAAGCTAAACCAGAGCCACAAACACCTCTCCTGGTACGTCCCCCTGTAGCTGCCAATCCATTGTTCTGCCTCAGCTTCCCAAGAAACATTGTTGAAAGAGTTGCCCAGAGTTTGTCTTCTCTCCCCCGCAGCATGCTACTAAACTGCTCGTCAAATTCCCAATGACCTTCGCTTCGCCAGTTTCCTTCTCTACTCTTACCCGATTTCTCAGCAGTGTTACATGAAGATGGACATCCCTGCTTCTGCGCAGCCTCTCCCCTCCTGGCTTCCGCGATATCGTGCTCTCCTGGTTTTTCCTCTTACTTCACCGTGGGCACTCCGAAGGAGCCACCCATTCTGAGTCTCCTTTATCGAATCTTGCTCTTCGGCTTGACTCTTGAATAGCCATAGGAGATGCCCTGCAAGTCCTTCCTTTCCCAGCCTATTCTCTTTCTACAGGTACTGTTTAAGTGTCACTTGTAGGATGATAAACCTCGCACTTGGGAATATGGAGTTGTTTTCAATGCCAGGCTCTTAAATCTGTCAGATTAACACCTGTCCCAGTCTTTCCCACTCATGGCACTGGAACCCAAGGTCCATACTAAGGTGAAGTCCCTCTCAACATATAACTCACATTTACCAGATTAGGAGGTTCAGAGTTAGAGGCCTCTGGAACAAATATGAGTCATTCTGTTTTTCCCCATTTCTAATGCCACCCCCTAGCCCCGAGCCATCATCATTACTTATCCAGATTGGTCCCTTTGTCTATCACTTGTTATTCTGCCCCCTTATTTTACAAATGGAGAAACTCAAACTTGAAGGGCTCAAATGACTTCATTAGTTTAAAAATAATTTTGAGCAACAGACTTTTCTCCAGATGCTTGCCTAAATTGTACAGTACATAAACAGCAGTGCCAGATCTCTCAGAGACCAGATCCCTGCTCTCAAGTCCCCTGCGTCATAGTACCTTCAGGAATGATCCAGAACATTCCCTCTAGTGTGGAGATGAATGCATAGATAATAATCCCTGTATAATCTATAATATATCACATGCTTCTAAAGAACAAAGCAAGCTAACAGTCTTACAGTTGGGGGGAGTTTCCTCAAGGGAGACAAACTGATATCTGGAAATTTCTCTCAAGGAGCATCTTTCCTTTACCTATATGGCCCCTTACCTGGATACCTTTCACATCACATGACTAGCTAATGGTGACTCAGCTCTGCAAAAGCATCATCTGTCTTGAGTGCTTCCTTGTTCTCTCCATGCAATGAACTCTCCCCCTTGGCTCTCCGGTTGTCCGAGCTTACTTTTATAGGGATACCTACTATGCTGTGTTGCGATTATCAAATGTTTTGAAATTATTTGGTACAGTTGACAAATCTAGATGTAGATACCAGAAACATCCATATGAGGAATTCTAGATGTTTAATTTTCCTTTCCAAAACTTGACACTCAGTATCATGTTTTCCTTCACCAGCCTAAACTTCCTAAAAACAGAAGTTATAAATGTTTTTTGCAAATATGGTGAATGGAAACGAAGTTACTACGCCATCATGGAAAACAAATGCAGTCATTTCCTTTCGATTTTTTTTCTAGCTAAGCACTTAAACCTCGTTTGTCCTTGTTAGCAAAACACCTAGTGTCTCTTCTACGGCTCCTCATGTCCAGGTTCTATTGCTAAGAATCTTGGGGGGTTGGGGGTTATTCAGTCCAGACAGGACAATAACTGCTTCCAAATGTGAGGAAGAGACAGTCCTGGAAAGTCAATTTTTGAATTCAAATAAATGGCTTTGTGGCCTTGATCCCAATGAGCAACCACAGTAGCAGCGCCCCGTCCTCCATCATGGTGACTGTGTTCCGAGGAATTCCAGAGACAGCTGCCCCATCCCAAAGTCCAAAGGGTGGTGGGGGTGCTGCTGAGCCAGGCCCTAGGCCTGATCCTCCTTCCTTTTTAGGGATTTCTTTGAATCCCAGTGAGCAGTGAGTACTGCCTCAGTCCTTTCCCTTCCAGAAAGCCTGAACTCTGTAGGCAAATGGCTCCACCCAATTCCAGATTCGCGTTTCTAACGGTGCTCTGCGAGGCAACATTCGCCACACAGCAGATGTTCTCCTGCAACCTCACACACAACAGCGGGTGCCTGTGTGCGCCTTGCGTTTAACTAAGAAATGCTACATAGCTGATCCTTCCCATAAAAATAAAGGTGTGCCTTCAACTGCAGACACAGAAATATCTGGCACAATTTAGAGGGTAACTTTGCCTCCCCTGACCATCAGAACTGCCTTAGGCCTGGTCAAGAAGGACCCAAATTCTACATGACACAGAAGTATTCACTGAATGAAAATGTTGTAGTTCCTGCTATCACTAGAGACCCAGGGCTCAGGGTGAGCATGACCCAAAGCACCCAATTTCAAAATGCTCAGGGAAGATGCTTGGAGGGGCGTGGAGATGTCTGCTGTGTGAGTGCTCAGGAAGGTCCTGGGCTTTCAGAGGCACATGCCCTCTGCAGGGCAGGGAGTCCAGGGGTGAGAAGCACCCCAGACAAAGGCAAGTGAATGGACACGCCAGTCTTCCTCTCATGGAGCACAAGTGCAGGAAGTTCTGGAATAAGGAAGTTCTGCTTTTTTTTCCCACTGGTGCTAAGTGTTCATCTCCTTGTGTCTCCAGGTGTTCCAATTTGTGATTCCACAGATACTCCTGAATTCATGAGATATTTCTGCCGTTGCACATGGGTGGTTGAAGGACGTTTTGCAGTAGCAATAATTCATATTACTGTTAAATTTGTAGAGATGGAGGCCTAAATGCAATATACATGAAGAGCCATGCTAATTTCATGTATAAATGACTAGAATTGTGAATGCTAGGTTAAATCGTATTTTAAGATTTTATTTAAAATATAGTGATACTAATATCAATTTTTAAACTATTTTGAAATTTAAATTTTATTTCAAATTTTTAAATATAAAAATTTGATATTCATTATGATTTTACTTCACCTTTCAGCTTTAGAAGTCTTTTTTTTAATATTTCAAAGAAAAAAATTACTGAAGAGATATAAAAAGAGAATTGGCTTTAAACTTTTTATATTTGATTTGTACTTTCCATAGAAATATATTAAAATTTAAAGTATTTTAATGCAGTTATGTATAAGACTCATTTACTTAGAACTTTATTTTCAAATTGGGGATACATATTATGTGAAAATATTAGTTATAATAACACAATTTTGATGAAATAAAGGCAAGAAAAATGAATTTTATGAAATATGGATATATTAAATTATATGTTCTTTTTGTCTTAAGTTGATTACTGACCCTAAATACTGCCAGTACATCCAGAATGTGCAGGCTTGCATAATAATAATTGAATTCAATTACTTTGATATCTTATTGATTTATATTGATATGATTCATAATTTTGTACCTATTTTACTTACAGAATGGAATATAGGTAGATGATAGGTAGGCAGGTAGATAGGATGACAAAACACGTTTTGCCTAGCAGATTTGGGTACAATGTAATAACTGCTAAAATGGAAGGTTCTAAGTGGCAGGTGGGCTCCTGGCTCTTGCCCAGGCTCCATGACCTGCAAGGGTGTGGCTGACACTGCTGAGCAGGTGACAGTGACAGAGAGGAACAGGCCTTCTGAAAAGGGAGCAAGAATGGGCACAGTTCAAGTGCCAGCAGCTACATGTACGAGGGCAAGTGGCGTGACCAAGGGGGACTGTTTCCCGACTAGAATGTGTGAGGACGAACCCACTGGGATCCAAGCTTGTGAGGCTCTCCCAGCTCGGTTGTTCACTTCCACCCGGAGGCAGAAGGGACAGTCACACCCTGAGGGTTTTGGGTTAGTAGAGCCACATTGGCCATCTTATTGATTTAGAAAAATCTCTTGAACCAAAGCTGACTTGGAGCAGATTAAGGCTGGAAGCATGGAGGGTAGCTGGGGCGTTGTTATAATAATTCAGGAGAGAGGAGACTGGAGCATGCTGTGACTTGAATGTGTCCCTCAAAATTCAAGTGTTAGAAACAGTCTCCAGATTCATACATTGATAGAATTTGAAGGTGTTGCTTTTGGGGAGAAGTGAAGATTAGATACAATCATGTGGCAGGGCCTCCTATGATGGCCTTAGTGACTTTCTAAGAGAGAAGAGAGACCTGGGCTAGCACACTTGCCCTATCTTGCTGTTTAATGCCATCTGCCATGCTATGGTACAGCACAAGGGCCTCAGCAGATGTCCAGCTGGTGTTGGCACCATGCTTTCCAACTTCCTGGCCTCCAGAACCATGAACCAAAAAAACCTCTTATTCTTTATGATGATCCAGTCTCAGGTATTTTGTTATGGCAATGGAAAATGGACTAAGAAAGAACCCCAAATAAAATAAGCAACTCAGCAGAGGCAATGGGAATGGATGGGACAGTGGAGTTAGATAGCATTTCCCCATAGCTTAGAAATAATTCAGTGACAAGTTCAGACCTTGGTCCTACAGAATCGCATTAGAGGGAATATTGATATTCCACTTCTGAAAATTCAGTCTGATCTTAAGCTTTTCCATTACAGCATAGAATTCATTGTTGAAGACGGTTACAGGGCAACATGGTGACATTCTGTGGGGCAAAACAAAAATCTAAAACAAACTTTCCCCCTCCTTTAGGAAATGGAGGCCCTGTAATTATGTTTCTGAGGACTGATCATTGCAACCTCAAAAGAAGTAGAAAGTCGATATTTTGTTTTCATATATATGTGCAATTTTTTATTTCAAATGACTTAGGTTTAGTTTTAGTGGCTGTTGAGACTCTTCAGTCTAGGGTTTTTATCAAAGGGACATACCTGTGTTCAAGCAAGGTTAGCTTTGTAAGTGCTCACGACAGCAGGAGAGACCACACACCCAGGGAATCTACAAGAGGGAGCTAGGAGGACTTCATTATAGAATTTGAGGTTGTACAAGGTGCTTTTGTGGAGAGTCAGGACTATGCCCTGGGTAAGGCACTATGAAAAAGCAAAGGCAATCTATGATGAATTTTATCTAGAAGCAAAAAGATATAGAGTGAGGTTAGAACTTCAGTTGGTAAAGAAGATGTGGACACTCCAGTTCTCTGGGAGGGAGGAAGTTTGTGCAGGTTAGTGGTTTGCAAGGTGACCCTGTATTTGGTCTGTTCTGATTTGATCACAGTCTAGTGTTAGTTTTATTTCTTCGTCGCCTTGTCTGAAGGTGACTTCTGTGGGATTGATTACACCCAACTGGAGAACGCTGAGGATGCCTGGGTGCTGCTCCTGATGTTGGCCACTGGGCTGCTTTGCTTTTTCTCCTGGGCCTTTTGTGAGACCCGACAGGGGAGACAGGGGTCTTTATATTGGATGAGGGGTAGAGAATGGGAAGGCTAAAGTGAGAAGAGAAGAGAAACTTGCACGGCAGGTTCAAGTGTGGTCCCCACAGGGGCCATGGCCTGGGCAGCTGGAAGGGCCTTGCTCAAGTTCCCAGCAGCTGCTGTAACCGTCCTTGCCAGTGATCACACAGCGGCCACCAATCAGGCACTGAATACAATACACTGAGAATGGCGAGAAGCAGCCGGCTCTTCAGGGGAGGGAAACAGGCCACCATTGGTCTTTGGTTTGTGCACCCCAGACTCCGCAGCCAGACTTCCTGGGTTTGAAACCCAAGTCTACCACTTACTGCCTACCTTTTCCCATCCACGCTGTTTCCTCCTCTAGCAAAAGTGTATACTTGTAAGATTACGGTAAGGATCAAGGAGTCCAAACCTGAGAAGTCCCTAACTCAGTGCCTGGAACACTGTTACCTGTGTTAGCAGCTTTGCAACTGTTACCTCCTCCACCAACCCCTCCTCCAACCCAACCACATGCACACTGTCCCAGAATCCCTGGGTTCCCTGCAGGATGGGGAGGAGGGACCCCTCCCATTCTTAAACTTGATTAGGCAAATCCAGTTAGAGCTCCTGGGACAGGGTATGGTGAGCTCACTAGAGAAGGTTCTGGAACTGGAGCGGGCCGTCCGAATTGGTCCTTCCCATTCTCCAGGCACTGCATGTGCCCTCCTAGAGAGGGCCACTGGGCCATGTGCAGATAAATATGCTGCTGAGTACGTGGGCCGGAAGTGCCATTTCCCCAAGCCTCTTTCTTTCAAATGAGCACTTTCACACACAATAGATCCCAAATAAAGTCTATAAAAGTACCACAATTTTCCCATTTTAAGAAGGGTCAGCTTCCAATTACTGGGAGGGGCTGCGCACAGCGAGTGTTAATGCTGTAAATCACAGGATGGGCTCCACATGCAGCAAGTCCCTCGCTTAGGAGCGTTTAATGTCTTCCTCCGTCCTGCGGAATATGCTATTTGCTCTCTGCCAGAGCTTTGGTTTCTGCCCTTCTACTAGCCATAAAAATAATAGCCGATGTTTGCGCAAAATGACAAATCAGACAAGGCAAATATTATACCTGTGGAGTACAAATCCACCTGAAGTCCTTTTGATCCCTTATCACAAGGTTATTTGGATGTGTCAGAGTAAGAGGATTTAGTTCTGTTTCCTTATCAGGGCAAATCTTACAAGCAAGCAGGAGAAGAGGTAAATACAAAGTTTGAATTCAGGGGAGCAGGGAAGAGTCTCTGTCCAGCCCCTTATCCTCCACAAAATCTCCCTCTCTCATTGGTCTGTGGCATGATTTCAAAGTCTACCCTTTGGGTGCATTTGCATTTCGAGGCATGACAGACGTGTAAGTTGAAGGAACAAATCTCTGTTTGCATAATTTGTCATCAGTTCGTCCGTGGCGGAGGCCCAGCCATCCCTCAGTATCCATGGTGTATTGGTTCTAGGACCCTCTGAGATGTGAAAATCATGAATTCTCAAGTTCACTATGTGAAATGGTATAGTATTTGTGTATAAAATACATAATCACCCCATATACTTCAAATTACATCTAGATTTCTTATAATACCTAATAAAATGTAAATAACTGCATAAATAGTTGTAAAATTATATTGTTTAGGGAACAAGAGAAAAAAGTCTGTATATGTTCAGTATGAATTTTTTTCAAAAAATTTCTCTCTGTGGTTGGTTGTCTGCAAGGTTGCAGAACCTGCAGATGCGGACAGCTGACTATATTTGCTCAGCAGGCAGATGGAGATCCAAGGGTATTGGGGACAATTTACTATGCATGTCAAAGTAGGTAAGCACCTACTTGGATCCTACTGATGTTGACATTTCCTTTCATACCATGTGTCCCACCCTGGCCACTATATTCTGCCTTGGCTCAATTGTCTGCTTATGATGCTACAATTATGAGCAAATATTGCCAACATGGGGCTTGATGAAAAGAATGTAATTAGCAGCTCAATGAAAGGTCACTGATCTAGCATTCCACCTCCGAGGAACGTGTGCTAGTTCCTAGGAGGAAATCAGCAATTTGGCAGAAACTCTAGAAGCCTGGAAATGGCTTTTCTAGGACTATATTCTAAGGGAGGCTGTGGGAAAAGAAAGCTAAGATTAATGTTAACTGGTAATCAAGAGACTAGAACAAGGTATAACCTAGAAAATGGAGTTGAACAGACTTGACTCAAGGTCAGGATATTCTAGAGCTTTCTCTGACATCTGAAATCTACCTTACATAATTTATCTTAAATAACATTTGTGAATGTTGAGTAAGGTACAACTTTAAGTCTACATGCAATTGATAGTTTTGCTCAAGAGGGCATAGTGTGTATTCTTGATAACTGCCATTCTGACTGGGATGAGATGAAACCTTGGAGTACTTTTGATTTGCATTTCTCTAATTGTTAAAGATGTTGAACATGTATTTCATATATTTGTTGATCAATTGTATTTCTTCTTCTGTGAACTGTCTGTTCAGTTCCTTAGCCAATTTATTGATTGAGGTTTTTTTTTTTTTTAAGTGTTAAGTTTTTTGACTTCTTTATATATTCTGGAGATTACTGCTCTATCTGAGGTGCAGGTGGTAAAGATTTTCTCCCATTCTGTAGGCTCTCTCTTCACATTATTTATTGTTTCCTTTGCTGAGAAGATGCCTTTTAGTTTGAATACATTCCATTTATTGATTCTTGATTTTACTTCTTTGTATTTTAGGCATCTTGTTAAGGAAGTCGGATCCTAGTCTGAGATGGTGAAGATTTGGGCCTACTTTTTCTTCTATTAGTGCAGGATTTCTGTTCTAGTGCCTAAGTTGTTGATCTTCTTTGAGTTGAATTTCAGCAAGGATGGGATGGGGGAAGAGGTACACTCATTCATTGCTGGTGGGAATGCAAATTGGTGCAACCATTATGGAAAGCAATATGGAAAATTGAAATGGAACCACCGTTTGACCCAGTCATCCCACTCCTCAGTTTATACCCAAAGGACTTAAAATCAGCATACTACAGTGGTATAGCCACATCAATATTTATAGCAGCTCAACTCACAATAGTAAACTATGAAACCAACCTAGGTGCCCTTCAATTGATGAATGGAGAAAAAAAATGTCACACACACACACACACACACACACACACTACTCAGCCTTAAAGAAGAATGAAATTATGGCATTTCCCAGTAAATGGATGGAGCTGAAAAATATCATGCTAAACAAAATAAGCCAATCCCACAATAAGAGGGGGCACTAAGGAGGACTAGAATTACATTAGATTAGGTAGAGGGGAGTGAAGGGAGGGGCGGAGTTGGGATACGGGGATAGGAAGGGTAGTAGAATGCCTTACACATTATTACCCTATGTAATATATAACTATACAACCAGTGTGATTCTAAATTACGTACATCCAGAAGAACGAGAAACTACACTCCATCTATATATGATGTATCAAAGTGCATTCTACTGTCATGTATAACTAATTGGAACAATTAAACAATAAGTAAAAAAAAAAAAAGAGTTCATAGTCTGGGGCAAGTTGGATGGTCTTACACTGGAATGTGACACATTCAGAATCAAATCTCCATCATCCCACACTGTGTTAATTAGTATAGTGAGTGTTAGAAATTTTTTTTTTTAAATATTTTTTTTTATTTGTCAATGGACTTTTATTTTACTTATGTACACGTGGTGCTGAGAATCAAACCTAGGGCCTCACGCACGCTAGGCAAGCGCTCTACCACTGAGCCACCACCCCAGCCCTAGAAATGGGTTTTTATTGGTGAAAAATATTGATTTGTTGACTAGTATGAGGACTGTTAGAAATGGGGTCAATGTTCTTTACTGGCGAAATTCAAGGTTTTCAAGACATGTCCCTGAGCCAAAATATTTTAGAGACACCTTCCCTAACCTTCGCATCTTGCACAAGCTGAGTATAAACACTCAGCAAGGTCTGCAGCCTACCTGTGTATGCATGACACTGAGATCCCTAATGTCACTGGAGCCAACTTAGGTTGGCTGTGTGTGTGTGTGTGTGTGTGTGTGTGTGTGTATCACATTTTTTTCTCCATTCATCAAACTGAAGGGCACCTAGGTTGTTCGTCCACCTTTGGGTTGCCTGATGCTGTAGGGTTCAGAATACTGTCTCAGGCTCAAGACAACCCTTCATACAAAGTAAGGCTAGAATTCTGAAAAGGCCTGAGAGCTGGAGCTTCGTCGAACTTAGAGAATTCTTTGTGTGAAATATTGCACAATTACCCCTACTAGCTTAATGTTTATGTAATAAATTTCTCGCACGGGGACCAACATTGATGACATAGTCTGTCTATCAGACAGTTTGGATGAGTAGCTATCCCGTACTGCCTTAATCACTTTTTAGCTACTATTCTCCACCAAACAAATCTGAAAGAGGTCTATGTGAGCACCCTTTTACCTATGGAGGATATAATTTGAAATTGCTTCAGAGAAGTGGAATTGCATTATGTGATATGCTAACACCTTCCAACTATAAGAATCTGTGGAAACACTTTTCTAGGGCTGTGAGGCAGGCAAAATATTCCTGGATGGGGGAAACATCGGCTCTGGGGCCTTGAAGTGGAGATGACATTGAAAGTAAAAAGCACTGGAGGGAGGCAGAGAAACCAATTTTTGCCTTGGCTCTGTAACCAAATAACTGTCTGTGATTGGGTTTTCCTCTTGGGCTTCATTATTCTCAGCTATAAAGTAAGGGAGATGAATAGCAAAACCTCAAAGTTTCCCTCTTGTTCTCAAGTTCAATGGCTCTCATTTCCAGAGACCCCAAAGGACAGAAGCAAACAGACCTCCCCACTTCTTTGGCATGTCACCAGCAAACCCATTCTGTCCCAACAGAGTCATCCTGTGCCTGAAATTTAGCTAACTGGGTCTACTCTTGGATTAACAACCTCTTTGATACAAAACTGTTGAAGAAGAGTGAAATATTTTCCTCTCCATGTCTTAGTAAGTATAGAGACTTAATTTGCTTAATTTATTTGTAATTAACAAAAAATATTGTATGTACTTGTGGGGTTAAATGTGATGTTTTCATGCGATATTTGTATACATTGAGGAATATTAAATCAAGCTCATTAACATATTCATTGCCTCACAAGCCTGTTGTTTTTTGGTAATAAAAACATTTTAAAACTACTCTCCTAGAAGTTTTGAAAT
The DNA here is from genome assembly GCF_048772815.1 of Callospermophilus lateralis. Lineage (NCBI taxonomy): Eukaryota > Metazoa > Chordata > Mammalia > Rodentia > Sciuridae > Callospermophilus > Callospermophilus lateralis. The sequence continues at coordinate 98,391,065 of NC_135316.1, read as the reverse complement.
TCAGAATGTATTCAGTATTATTAACTATAGCAAATGTTGTGCAACTCCTCTCAAAATATTTTCATCCTGTCCAATAATCTGTACCTTTTGACCAACATTTGCCCACTTCCCATGCTTCTACCACTGGTAGCCATCATTCTTTTTTTCAACTTCTATGAGTTTGTTCAGATTCCACGTGTGAGTGAGATCATGCACTATTTGTCTTTCTGTGCCTGGCTTGCTTCATCTAACATAATGAATACCCTCTAGGTCATTTGAGGATAGTCTACTGGTCTGTTTTTCATTACTATAACAAAACACTTGAAGCTGGATACTTTATGAAGAAAAGGGGTTTATTTGGCTTATAGTTCTGGAGATTCAAGGACAAATCACCAGCGTTGGTTTCGCTATGATGAGGACCTCATGGTGACTGGCATCACAATGGCAGAAACACTTGTGGAAAAAAAAGATCCCATAACCAAACAGGAAGCCAGAGAGTAATTCCGGGGTCAGGTTTGCTCTTATAATAATTGGCCCTCGTGAGAGGTCAGGGGTCTCATGAGAACTACCTTAATCCCCCTGAAGGCAGCTCCCCTAAGGACCTCCCGCTGTGTCCCACCTCCTAACCTTTCCAAGCCTCTCCCATGGTCACTTCATGAACCCTGGAGGGACGCACTTCAGCCATATCCAGCCCCCAGTAGGGGAGCTTCAACCAGTCACCGCTTAGTAGCGGTGGGTTGGATTGAGTTTCTCGCTTTCTGACAGTGGATGCTGGTTCATGAAGAAGAGGGTCCTTTTTCTCTGAGGAGTGGGGAGTGAACCCTGCCGAGGGGCTCAGGGTGCCTGGGAGTGCGAAAGGGCATGGGTCAAAGTCTGGAATCCAGGATTCAGGAGAGAGCGGGCAGCAGGGCACTGGTGACTGCTTAGAAGATTTTTTAAGGGGTGAGCTCCTCAGGCCCAGAGCCATTGCAAAAGCCATTACAGAGGCCTGGCCCTGGGCTGCTTAGACTTGGGAGTAGCAGAAAGCCCCCCCCCCCCAGAAGGAGAGAAGGGGCCCCTGTCCTGTCGGGGTCAATTTTCACAAGGAAATCTAACCTTTTGATTTTGGCTTTGATTGTCCTTTTGGGTGCAAAGATCTGAAATTCAGCTGCTGCAGTGTGGGGAGTGCCCAAGCTGTTTCAGCCACAGCAAGTTCAGTATTCAGTACAGAAACTCCAAGTTGGCGCTATCTCCCATTGGGCGGTGGGCAGCAGCAGGTACGTGCCAGAAACAACCGGCTCCTAGGGTCAGGGAGACAGGGAGACGGCATGGACGGAGATGGGCTGGTGTTCTGAGAATTACCAAGATGCAGTTAAGAACCCTTCTGGCTCGAGGGACTCCATAGTTAGAGAAAAAGTGGTGGGAAGACCCTGGTCTCCCTGACTGTGAGCACTCTCTCTGTGTTTTGAGTCTGTCCAGTGGGAAATCTGGTTTCATCAGGTAAGTCATGAAGGAGATGGCTTGACAGTTCTTGAGAATCTCATCCGTTCCTTAATTTTACTCCAGAGAGAGAGACTTATTAATTCCATCCAGACCAAATATTTCCATCAGGATAATAATGTTCAGATCTTATAGCTAGTTTATCACTCTTCTGGGAATTTATTCTAAGGAAATAATTCTAGAAAAGAAAATATAATTTTACCTGTTCTTTGCAGCAAAATTATTTATAATTGCAGGATCATTAAGACCAACCTGAATGCCACCCAAAGGGAAATGGCATATAAACTGGGCTACTTTCTTGATGGATCATTAAAATAATAACTATTAAAACTATGAAAAAGTAAGAAAAGAGATTTAGAGTTAAGTACTAGTGAGAAAGCAAGAACAGAAAATATTACCTGTACGTGATTTTGAATTTATAAAAAAAAAAAATACTTTATTGACCAGGATGAGAAAAGAATGCAAAAACCAAACAACCCAAAGCAAACTCTCAGCAGCTTCCAGTGCAAGTTGAGTTGATCTCTTTTTGTGTTTATTCTTCCTGCTCTGGATACCGTGCAGTCTAATTCTGGGACAGCTGGCCTGCAGGGCTGCGCTTAGGAATCCCTCTTCTCTGACGATATTTCCTTAGTGGGTTTCACGATACACTAGTTGGTTCTTGGAGGTGAAGGCATTCCATGAAAACAAAAAAGAGCAAAACAGAAAAGGATTTTTGGACCAAATGAATGTTAAATCCATTTGATCTCAAAATCGTCACTGTAGGGTTCCTCGGAGCCCTCTGCATGCTGGTGTAGAATGTGAATCTCTCACAAGGGAAATCAGTTTGCAGCCTTTCAGAGACATCAGGCCACAGAACCACATCTCTAACCCCCTTACCCTGCTCAGGGCCCTATGCCTGGCGTCCTGCCGAGCAAGTGGCAGGTCATCTCTGGTTCTAACTCATGCCGTCACCTTGCTCCGTCAGAACTAAACAAACACTTCTCCAGGGCCCACAGTCAACAAGGTGGCAATTTCTTTTCATCCTTCAGGGTCTCACCAATATGGCATCCTCGGGGAATCTTCCCAGTCCCCGGCGGATCTAATCCTCACTCTCACTCCCTCTCCCTCCACTCTGGCTTTAGTCATGGTCACTCTGTCTGCCCAAAAGCCAGAGCAGCACTTTCGATCTTCCCTGTGCTTCAGCATCAGAACCCAAGTACCATACAGATGCCGGCCCCAGCCTCAGAGAGCCAGTCTCATTAGGTCTGGGGCAAGACTGGCACAGCCTGTTTGTGGACCAAGGGGCTAAGTATCCCTTCAAGACCAGGGCCGTATTACCAGTGCCTACCACTAGTGGGCAGGCACAAACTTGTACTAAATGAATGTGCCATAGGTGGAAAAAAAAAAAAGTTCCTTTAAAATCATGTTGTCTAATCCCTCTTAGTTGATAGCATATTCGGGCTAGCTAAATTCCCTAATTTTCTATTTTGATCTTGGGGGAAAAAAGAGAGCTACCAAACTATTCAAGAGCTGAGGGAGAAAGAAGAACATAAAAGGTCAGCAACCTGTGAAAGGCCACCAGGAGGAGAGGTCTACTTGGGCAAGACATCGGTATCCATTGCTAAGTTTTCTCTTTTGCTTCTATACGATCCCTTCCCACTGCAAGTTCCAGGGCACCTGGAACTCGCCCATTAATTACTTCAATTCAACTTGTCAAGCCCCAAGTCCTGCTGGCCCTCGAGTGACTGGCCCAAAGGAAGATGGTCAGAGCACACACCAGGTGAGATGAGCATGGTATTCACCTTGGCACCAAAAACAAGCAAACAAAACCCCCCAAACAAAACAAAACCCTCAGGAATCAAGATGAATAATGCACGATGCAATATTTTAAAAATCAAAATTAAAGGAAAAAAATCATCATCAACCAACATCAACATTTTAAATAAAGACAGGATTAGTCACAGTGGTATGTTTTGCCAAACTGGATCCTGAGGCAAAAAGGAAAACCAGAAATACTGATTCTGCATTTATTTAAAGTTTTTATTATGTTCATCACACAAAAATAAAGTTTTATTATGCTCATCATGGATTCTTGCATTTGTTTAGGTAGTTTAATATATTGCACTAAATATAATTTATTTTAAAATGTTATTTATTTATCTTGATTACAATAGTGTTCAGTGCTCTGCTCCATCCTGCTCCTGAAACATGTTCTTTGCTTGTCTGACCCTAGTCCCAACCCTGAGATGGACACTTGGAAACTTCCCTGAAACTGGCCTTCCCACTTCGCAGAGGATGCTCTTTGATAACACCAATAGCCCACGTAGTTCCAAAGAAAGAAGCTGGTCAGCAAGTCTTTTCAATCTAACAGTATAAAGCAACATCTGTACACACAGAGTTTCCTGCAGAAGATAAAAGATTATTTCTGAAAACAAAAAGTTTCAAGCTGATTGGAATCGGATCCCTGGTACACCAGATTGCTTGATACAGACTGCATGCAACCCCCATGCTTGAGATTGTCTTAAGAGTGGCAGCAATTGGATAAGAGGATATTGAAACAAGGCAAGAAATACACCAAGCCTATTCTCTAACATGAGCACATCTCTGAGACAGAAAAGCAAGGGGCCCTTATACTGAGAATCCATGTCTTGGACACAGAACTTCTAAAGCTTCAGTGCAATGAGATTTCTGCCCCAGAGCCCAGGAATATTTGTTTGGGTGAGCTACAGTCAGACCCACATCCTGGAGAAGTTATTGCAAAGGGTCAAACAGAACAGAACAAAGGATTCCTGCAACTACTTTATTATGGAACCCTTTGGGAAAAAATGAACCAAGGTGGCATGAGAGATTTATAGGAATTCCTGAAGCATCTTTGCCAGAGAAGTTAATTAGGATGAGAGTGTCTGGGAAGCAGGATTGGCTGCTTTAAGGAAAGATCCAGAACAGCAGAGTCAGCACCAGAAGTCCAAAGCAGACACAGGAACTGGGAGTTGCCTCTGAGTTGTCAGTGATAGGAGATCCTGTCCCCGACACCTAGGTTCTATGGCCCCCTTTATTCCCAGTCAGCCCCGAGGCACAGGACCCAAACAGGAGACCTGTAACTAACTGAAAAGTTAATTAATTAATATCTTAATATCTCTCTCCCTCCTTCCCTCCCCTGCTTCTCTCTCTCTCTCTCTCTCTCATTCCAGAGATTGAACACAGGTGCACTTAACCCCTGAGAAACATCCCCACCATTTTTTTTTTTTTTTTTTTTAGACAGATCTTGCTAATTTGCTTAGGGCCTTGCTAAGTTGCTGAGCCTGGCTTTAAAATTACGATCCTTCTGCCTCAACCACCTGAGCTGCTGGGATGACAGGCATGTGCCACCACATTCGGCTGGAAAATCATTTTCTTGTACTTAGAAACCCAGAATTTGTTTGGAGTAAAAAAAAAAGTACAGGAGAGTCGGAACATGGCTACTCAGGAATTGGGGATTCAGCAATGTCCCAGAGCTGGCTGGTTAGGAATCTGGGCATAGAAAAAAAGTTGCAGAACGCTGAATGAGAAATGCTGCGTGCACAGAGCACCCCAAGTAAGTGCATTGTCCTCCTGCCCTGAATGGGGATGCTGTCAGGACAGCTTCGTGCACAGGAGGAGCCTGCCAGGCTCTGTATGAGGAGTGTTCTTGGCTCTAAGCCCTGCCACCCTAGGGATGCTGAATACCCACCCTTCCTTCACAGAAAACCTGCTAGAAACTTCAATGCAGGTTCCCTAAGAAAGAAAGAGAAAATAAGAGCTGTAATGGTAGAAATCCTTCATGGAGGGTGTGAGAAATTCACTTAATAGCTATGCTTTAACGCCCTGCTTGGAGGGACCAAATGTGGATGGTGTGCATGCTTCATTGGTGCATGTGAACCATTTCATCTTGAGGACCAGCTTGAACGATTATTCAGGTTCCCCAAATGAAGGATGAGTTTCTTTCTTTCTTTTTTAAAAATACACGACAGCAGTGGAAAGCAGTACAATTCTTATTACACATATAGGGCACAATTTTTTATATCTCTGTATATAAAGTATGTTCACACCAATTTATGCCTTTATACATGTACTTTTTTGCATTAAAATTCTTAATACACATATATACCATAATTTTTCGTATCTCTCTTTGTGGATGCGTTTCTTTCTTTCCTCTACCCCTCCACGTCATTTGGGGTAAAAATTCAAGAGCTAGATGTCCTTTGTAGAGAATGCCAAGTGTTTGCTGAGAAAAGAATACAGCAGGAAAAGAACAAGAATAAAAACAACTAGGGATGACATATTAGCTGGTGGCAGGATTCCTTCCTACTGAGTTCAGCAATGTTTTTTTGGATCCGTCATTTTGTTCCAAATGAGCGAGCACCTAAGTGTGGCCCACTTAGGCAGGGCAAACCAGAGGGAATCACGGTGACACTGTTGAGTCTCAGGAAGTCCCCATGATGGATGGGATGGTCGGCTGGAGAATGGAGATGAAAGGGGACACTTGCAGGGAAGGTTGAAGAGGGTGTCAGGGCCTTCAGGCCTTGGGGAGCACAATCCGCCAGGCAGAAGCTCTTCGGATAGGATGGTCCATACTCTATTTAAAGTTATCTGCCATAGTTGGCTAAGTTGTCACCTCTAGCCTCATGTTCACTCACCTGACCCTCAAGGTAGTCAATGAAAATCTCTCTAGTCACAAATGACTTTTATGAATTGGGGTTTTGAAGGAAAAAATAAAACAAAGTCCAAAAGGTTCAGTACTCTTGTGTTTGGGTCGATAGTCAGGAGAGGCGAAATGAAGAGTCACAAAATGTAAGCTTTGGGGGAAATTGAGAATGCAACTGGAATAAAACACAGGAATAAAGCAAGAGGAGGAGGAGGACCCAAAGCCCTTGAAGCTCCTTGGCCCTATGGGTGATGCTGGGACGGAGGAATCAGGGGTGGTGTTCTCCAGTCACATGAGAGTAAAACTCCAGGCACCACCCTTCACTATTACAGTAAAAGGTGACCTCATAAGCAGGCAGAGATGAGGACTTTGAGGTGACTGACATAGAAATGAGGGCTTAAATGCCATCACGTGCCTCATAATGGCAATAATAGAGTTTCTTTTCCCAGAGTAATAATAATGCACTTGAGAAAAGGCTTTTATATGAGTAAAGAGAACATTATTTCTGAATATTTAATGCAAAATTGCCATAGAATAAAATGATCATTAAATATGTAAATGCTATTTACACGTGCTTATTACTCCAATAACTCATCTCTTATATAATACATTCTCCGTGCCCTAATTTGTCACTTGGTCATGAGCTCCACAAATCAAAATCTGGGGCAGCTTCTCATAAAGAAGCAAGTTGATGAAATGCTCACACGAAAAAAAAAAAATATCCTTTCCCTGCTAACAGTAGGTTTCTGCATTTGGCCTCCTAGCTCCTGATAGAGGGAGGGAAATGGAAATTAGCAGCCCACCAAGAATGGATGCAATGCCAGGTGGCAAAGGGTCATTTGGATCAAAGATAAGTCTAAAAGCTCAGTCTCGATAGAGATTAGTGGTTGCCATAGTCTCCTTTAATGTGGACCTAAGCAAAAGATCAAGAAATTTAAAAAACTCGCCCTTTATTCATCACAAATGAGCCAATTTTCTGCTTTCTCTTGAGGCCTTTTTAGGTGGTATTTATTATTTTAAAAAGAAAATAAAATGCAGCTGACAAGAGCTCCCTTTTTGCTCCAATGCTTACTGATGCACCTTTCCCTCCCATTCTCCTTAAAGGGACAAATCCTGCTACTCCAAGTGTGTTCTGGGGACCAGGAACATTGGCACCTCCAGAGCTTGTTAGAAATGCAGAAATGCATACTGTCCAGTCACAGCCAGAGCTGCAGAATCAGATCTGCATTTGAATAGATCTCCAGGTGGATCGTATCCACATCTGTGGTTGTTATACAAGCATCAGCCTGGCCAGTTGGAACCACCTTTCCCAGATCACCCTCCCCATAGGATCCCAAATTAGAAACAGCCAAAAGGGAATTTGCAAGAGCTGTCCAAGGTAGAAGAGAAGCAGACTCCCTTGTTCTCCAAGGGTCCTCATAGTTTCAGAGACACAAATGCGTGCCCCAGAGTTCCAGCTTTGCCTAGCTCTCTCCCTGACCTATCCAGGACCCAACCCTTGGCTGCAGAAAGTGATGCTGTTGTGGTCCAGGTCAAGGTGGTAGACCCAGGTCCACCCCTAGCAGCTACAATTGGAGAGTCTCTCCCCGAAGCCTGAAGTCCTGGCGACTAGTTAGGGGCAGGCACATCCCACCCAGCCACTAGAACGAAACACCTAGGTGCCTACTTCAGGCTCTGTCTTACACTTTGAAATTATCTGCACTAGGTTTCTAGAAAGCAACTATAACAAGACACCATAGTTTCTAAATTTCAACTGCATTAAATGTTCATTGTTGAAATTTTAGCAAGTGTGGGAAAGAATGCTAAAGAAAAAAAAAATCACAGTAATCCCACCACCAAGAGAAAATCATTGTAATCATGCAGGTGTAAACTTTTCTGAAGTAATTTTCTAAAGAGTGTTTTCCATATCATTAAATACACTTCTATATGTGCCTCTCAATACTTATATAGTTTTCCATTGTATCACGCTGCACCACATAACCAGTCCTGTATGGATAGGCCTTTTCATTGTTCCTAAATTATGAACACTGCGTTGAAAATACTTATACATAAATCTTTGTGATCATGTATAATAGTTTGCACAGGATAAATGCCAAGGAGTGCGCTTGCTGGGTTAAAAGGCATGCACGGTTTCCAGATTTTCAACATATTGCCATCCATAAATGGATCAGTTTATTCTTTTGTCGTATGTACATTTTGTTGCTTCCTTAACAATGATTATAAAAGTCTATTTTATGCTTGCAAATTGGATAAGCAAAAATACTGTCATTGTTTTCCTTCATTTTACTTTGTGAGAGCACTCATGGGAATACTTACGTGCTTACATCATTTTTTTGTGAACTACTTCTTCAGGTCATTTGCCCTTTTTTAAAGCTCTTTTATTTTTGTTGTTCTTTGCTTCACTAGTCTCTTTGCATACTGAGGACATTAATCCTTCATAATACATGTTACAAATATTTCCCCCAGTTTGTTTAAATTATTTTTTAAATTGAAATTCCTATTTTCAACAGTCTTTTCACTTACTTAATGTTGCCTTCAGCATCATTCTTAAAATACTTCTTTCACTCCACTGAAAGGGAAAAAAATAGATGAAACAACAGAAATTCCAGACTCTTCCGGGTATTCTATGCTGCTGGATGGTTAATGATTGACGTTAGTTAGCTGCCAACATGAATTTCAGCGATCATACTGCTGACCCTCCCCATGAAAGCAAATGTGGTAGTAACTTCTGATTTAAAATAATTTTACTTGGATTTTATTTCCCACGTGAATTTGTGTCTCTTTGCATTTGGATATCCCATTTCTGTTAATATGTGTGTCTATTCTGGTCTCAGAAACACATTGTATAGTAACTGTTGCTTGGTAGTATATTTTATTTTTAAGCAAGTCCAAGTCATATCTTTTATTATTTTGATTATTCCAAATTGGACTATTATTTTATCATAATTTTTGGATACTCTGTAGAGTAATGGTCAAGCTAAACAAGGCCTTCTGAGATTTTCATTGGAATTGTTGAAATGAATAAGGTAGTTTATACAATAAAGTATTTCTCTCCATCCAGTAGAATTCTTGTATCCTGTTTCCCCTTCCCCCCTTAAAGATCACCACCACCTCAACTGAATGTTTCAAGCTCTTTTTAAAAAAAAAAAAAAATTATTTTTAAATTTGTTCTAATTAGTTGTACATGACAGTGGAATGCATTTAGACACGTTGTACACAAATGGAGCACAACTTCTCTTTCTCTGGCTGAACATGATGCAGAGTCACACTGGTTTAAAAGGGCTTGGAGCTTTCTATTGAATTTATAGAAACCTTTTCAAACTAGGGAGTCCCTTTCCTTCCCATCCAGAAGTCCCAGGCTTGCAGCTGACAGTGGTGACATGGAGCCTCTTTCTTCCTCCCAGGCATCTGATCATCTCCTGTGGCATTGCCAAGGCTTTCCACAGAGGTCTGGGGAACTCTCTGCAAAAGTCTTCCTGGCCAAGTGAGATGTGACCTTGGGATTTCCACCCCACCAAGAGTTAGAGAGGAACTGATAGGCCCCCTCCCGCGGTCTTTCTTTTAAAGAAAAGAAGACAATTTGCAGACACAATCTAAGCCCGCTCTTTGAGGAAAGCTGGCCTGAACGGAACTCACAGTGGCAGAACTGGTCATTTTCTCCCACCTCAGAGCGAATTCTCCTAGAGCAGCAGGAAATGAAGTGGTATTCACACTATCAATTACGCCAGCTGTTTGCCTAATGAACTCAGCTGCAGAGACAGTCATGCTGGAGACCAAAAGAATGTAATAAGCCCATGGTAACCCTGCAGTAACAAGCACCTTGGCACACTCGAGGTCTGGATTCGTGCGATTACAGTCTTGCTGCCAGGAAGGTGCCATCCCATTATTGACTTATAATGCCATGTTATTTATTGGGATAATTATGCTGTTCTACCCCTCAGGGGCTCCAAATCAGAGAAAGTAAGCAATGTATTCTTATTCATTCAGCATGTGAGCAAATTTCAAGTCAGAATAGATCTCTCCAAGATCTATTATACTGTGTGGGGACACCCTGCAGGTTTTGGTCCCTACCCTCCAAAATTACAGGGGCTTAGAGGGCATTGTATGAGTCAGTGGGAAGCTGGTTCTTCTAAGTTCAGTGAAACAAATTTCCGTTTTGTTGGAGCAGTTAGGCCCGGAACTCTTACTCACTGCCCCCAAATGTGAGCATCTCGCTGCTGCTCACAGACCTTCTTTATAGTATAGTATGTATTAAAATGGGATTTTTCTGTATCATTGTGTGCATTCTATATAACTCTGCAAAGAAGTGATTACTGCACATGAGGAAATGGAGGCTCAGAGTAGCCAAATGACTCCTTTGGTTAATAGTTCTCTTTTCACTGAAAATCAATAATTCTCTTGTTTACTAAGTTAAGTTTCTACTGAACTTCTAAATCCACGAAATTTGACACTTTCTAGTGAGATCTTTACTGCTCTGGCCTCTGATATAGGTCCTGAAATATAGTGAGAGTTCCACGGCTGTCTGTTGAGTATTAGAAAATATTAGGCTAAAGTCAGTGATGCTGAGATCCAATCTCAGGTCTAACGTAACAAGCCTTGTGAGCTTGGGCCTACCAGTCTTCTCAGACCTGAACTTTCCTCTTTTCTAAAATGCAGATAAAAATGACAAATAATACGAAACTTCTCTTTTTTCACAGTTTTTTTAAAAATAAGGATTAAATGAAATTCAATTTAGGAAAGGGTTTTGAAATAAATTATGAAATATAGAAAAAAGTGAAATTCATCTTCTAAAACATGTTAATAGAAACTGACAAAATTTAAAAAGACTATTATACAAAAGTCACCCATATCAGAACAGTTGTCTCAAAGCCAGAGAGTCCCGAGTCTACTTTAGTAGTCCCTTCTTTCTGATTGCTGATCTCTGGATTTCGGACCTTTGGCGTGGTGTAGTAGAAAGATCTTTGACTATACAATCAGAATATCCACGTTTCACATTAGCCTCCATCACAAAACCATGTGCTCAAGCTATATAAATCTTGGTCCTCAGTGTTTCTTTTCTTTTCTAGAAAACAATGATGGCAATGGTGGTCGTGAAGGTCTATACAGAGGGAGGGGTGGGCAAGATCTATTATACTGGGTGGGGGCACCCCGCAGGTTTTGGTCCCTACCCTCCAAAATTACAGGGGCTTAGAGGGCATTGTATGAGTCAGTGGGAAGCTGGTTCTTCCAAGTTCAGTGAAACAAATTTCCGTTTTGTCGGAGCAGTTAGAGTGAGGTGGGGCAAAGACTAGATTATCTCAAAAATTACATTGTAGCTTTATTATTATTTGATTCCAGGTGCACTTATTTTATTCTATATTTTTGTAGTTGTAGATGGATACATCTTTATGTGGTGCTGGGGCTGGAACCCCAGGCCTCACACGTACTAGGCAAGCGCTCTACCACTGAGCCACAATCCCAGGCTCCAGGTGCACTTTTGAGGTTGGATCATCAAAATGAAACTAGGGGTTGGAGAGTGGTAGGATGCTAAGAGTTTTAAGATGTCTGTCTAAGCACACTGAGTCACTGGTAAAGAATAAGAATCCGGGAATGAACCTCCCCCTCAAGAGAGCATTATGTGAGTGGCGGTGGTGAGTAAATGAATCCCTGGCAGGCTTGGACGCACTTCCACCAGGGTTGGAGTTGGATTCTGTTCTGTCGCTAAGTACCTTCTGGTTGCTTGGCTTCCTCTCTAAGGAGCCACTGGACCTTGGTCATCTGACTTCAGCTGTTGACTTCTTCAGGGGTCAGGAATCCGTGGGAATGTTATCCCAGGCATCCCGGGTGACCATCTCAAGCCAGCAGAACCCCTTGTTCCTGTCCAGTTCTGACCACTGCTTTTCCCTGTGTCCTTCCTGCAGTCTTCCTGGGCATTACTCTGCCTTCCATTTCCTGCCCAGAAAATGACTCCTGCTCAGAAGACGCCATCTCCTGCAAAATCTCTGAGAAACTCGTCACGCTTTGCATTTTGCAGCACCCTCAGAGGTCAGAATCTAAAATAAAACGGGCTCACCAAGCAGTGAGAAAAATTCAAATTTCATAAATATCCATGTGCTCTTCTCTCTGTGTGTTTCACCTACGTTGTATGAGATTTGCACGAGTCACCATGATTTATCCCAACCAATCCCTGCTTCATGTGGGGGGAAAAATGCACTTTTGCAAGGTTTTCAAAGGAAGCTTCCCTACAACAGCCATGTTACTGCACTTTTTAGGACCAGTTAGTTACAGACCCTGCTGAGGCTTGATTCATATTCATCGTGAGAGAAAACAAGCCTCTTAAGACATCCTTGAACTTAAGGGCAAAGAAAAATGCCTTGCGGAGGTGTTTCAGTGCCAGAGTACAGCTCAGAGCCACCAAATCTGTGAGAAAGCTGATGATGAAAGACAAAAACATATTTTAGTCATGGATTTTATAAGCTAAACCCTGGGGATTAGTTCTTGGTGGTGGAAGGAGACGAGAGGCACATTGGCAAACAGCCTGCTGAATAATTTTAATGACCTTTCCTATGAATAAAATAGTTTTATTGCTTTGTACCTTTGCTAAGGACGAGGGTCTAAGAAAAGGCAGGCAGGGCAGAAAAAGATAGTTGGCTTTCACGCCAGTGGTGGAAAATAAATTCCCCAAATAATTGTACTTAGGCAATGCACTCTCACTAGAAGGATTCTTGAAAAACAAAACAAAACAACAACAACAAAAAAAACAAAAACAAAAACATGCACACTGTAAATTATTGAGTTCTAAATTCAAATGGGGCCTGAGAACTGCCCAGGTGATTGGGGTCTTCCGTTGTTCAGAACGGCTATTTTCTGTCTTCTTATCTTTGAACACCGCATCCCAACTTCCCCACCTGTTCCCCACAGATGACATCAAGTCCAAGTTTGTGATAAAAATAGCACCATTAGATCAGATCTCCCTTAATGTCTTGTCACTAAAAATGAAAACTTACTTTCATTGGTACTGTATTAGTTTGCTGGGACGGCTATAACAAAATACTGTAACAAAGTACAGTATTGCCTCACTTATTTGGGGGAAGAAACTGCAATAACCATTTCCAAAACTTTTCATCATTTTAGTTGTCTGTGGTCCACCATGGCTGAACATATTAAATGGAAAACTGTAGAAATAAAGAATTCATCAGTTTTAAATTGAAGGCCATTCTGAATATCATCATGAAATAATCTAACTCTTCTTTCATTTATCCCAGGACATGAATCATCCCTTTGTCTACACTGTATACACTACCTGCCCATTAGTTATTTAGTAGCCTCTGAGTTATCAGACCCACTGTCCCAGGATCACAGTGCTTATATACAGGGTTCAGTACTCCATGGTTTCAGGTATCTCCTGAGGCTCTTGAAACATATCCCTTGCAGATACATGTGACTCCTGTATTGTGTGAGGCTTAAACGACACAAATTGGTTGCCTCACAGTATGAGAAACTGATAGTTGAGATCAAGATTGGTTCCCTCTCTTGATGGATCTGTTCCGTGCCTCCTCCTAGCTTCTGGTGGTTTGCTGGCAAACTTAGGTGTTCCCTGGCTTCCTCTGCACCACCCTTACCTCTGTCTTTGCCACCTGGTGTTTTCCCTGTGTGCATTTGTAGAAAAACCCCCCTTTCTTCAGGATATCAGACATCCTGGATTAGGAGCTCAATCTGACCTCCAGTATAACCTCATCCTAACATAACTAATTGCATCTGCAATAATACTATTTCCAAATAAATTCACATCCTGAGGTACTGGGGATTAGGATTCTCATGTGTGAGTTTTAGGGGCCACAATTCAGTCCATGGGGTATCCATCTTTACCCACGCCTGATCTTTTCAGAAGTACTTTTCCTTTGAGTGTCTTGGAGTCCCACCATTCCTGTGACCTCAGAAACACTGTTCAGCCACCAACTCTCTTTTCAGTGAGTACGACTGTTCCTATTTTACTGACTCTTTCTAATCAGCATTTAAGTAAATTCACCCATCTCCCCTTGCAGGCAACAACCGCACCCACAAAAGCTTTCCATGGGCCTCAAGACCCACTTCAGCTCTAGTGGGGCTCCTTTCCTTTGCACCCCTCCTTGGCTCTGCTCACCTGCTTGCCTCCTACCTGCCGGACGCCCACAACCCTGGTGAGCACTTCACTGAAGTTGCTCTTGTTAAGGACAGTGGATGACTTGGGTTTTGCTAGATGCAATGGCCTCCTGGCCTCCACAGGCTTCTTCTTACCTGAATCTTCATCCCAGTTCATGCTGTTGACCTATCTCCACTTCTGGAAGTAGTCAGCTCGTTCATCTCCACGTTCTCCTCCATGTTTTCCTGGTTTTCTTTCTACCTCATTGGCTTCTACATAACAGTCTCCTTGGCTGGCTTTTCTCTCTCTCTCTCTCTCTCTCTCTCTCTCTCTCTCTCTCTCTCATCAATCCCTTAATATGTCATTGTTTCTCAATCACTGTGCTCAATCCTCTAGACTCTCTCCCCTGTGATCTCTTTCACCCCAACACTCCGGCTACCACCTGTACACTCTGACCCTCAAATACAGTTAAAACTAGAATGGCTTTCCTGAGCTTCCAGAACTCCATGAATAATTATCAGTGGACAGTGTCAGATAGGTGTCCACAGACAGCTGAAACTCAGCTTGTTCCGACTGAATTTATCACAAGTCATCCAAATCTATGTCTCTGTCTCCACTGGATATCTCAAACGATGGTCCTTCTGTTTTATCCGTATCTCAGCCAGGAAATTTGGATTTTTTTCTTTATTGTTTTCTTCCCCAGAAGCCACATTCAATCACATCTATTCTTTAGATTCTCTTTTGTTATTTTCTGAAATCCTCCAATTCTATTTCTGGCAGGAGCTTATTTCAGGCTATTAACATCATTCTTCCAGACTCTTGCGGCAGCCCACTAAGAGGTCTCCTCGTCTCTGATCTTGCTGTACTCTGATGCATTCTCCACACTGCAGAGTGACCTTTCCCAGTGTAAGACAAGCCTCCCGCTTAAAGAGATCGTCAATGGTTCCCACTGCTCTGCAGTTAAGATGCAAACTCCATAGTGTGGGGTTTCGCAGTGTCCTGTGCTTCACTCCTTGGGATCATTGTGTGGTATCCTGATGGATACAGCTCCAGCCCTTCTGAAGCACTCTTAGGTCCACAGTGCATCTTGGTTTCCCTCACCCTGTGGCCCTTATGCACATCGCTGCCACCACAAACGCCCATCTTCCCTCCTTCTCTCTATGCCGCCAACTCTTCAGCGGGGATAGTCACATTTCCAAAGTTGGCACAGACAGTCCTCCTAAAATTGACCACATGAGCACATTCCCACCAGCTATCCTGATGTTTACCACATTACATATTTTGTGTTTATGGTTATTAGTGTATTCCTTGAGGACAAGGAGTTTGTAGTGTAAGGTTGAGAAATGAAGCCCAGGGCAAACTTACGTTGCTAGGAGGAGCCCATGAATGGCTGGTCGGCACTGTCTCCAAGGGAAGCCTCTGGACTCTGCCCCAGGATTTTAGCTTTGTGTAATAGAATCGGATGAAGAATATGATCTCCACTTCTTGTGTTTCTAGTATTACAAGGTGGTATGGAGCCCTGGCTGAAGAGAGAGAGGGAGGAAAGCTTGTCTAAGGTCTTTAATAACAAATTCTGTCAACTCTGCCATCGGAATACACCCTAATCCCAGCCATTTTCTACTACTTCTTCTGTTCCCCTTTGGCTCGAATCATAATTATTTCTTATCTGAATTATCTCGAGGGCCTTTTAACATCTTTTTGTTGTTTCTTCATTTTTTTTTCTGTACTTAACTAAATTGCTCAGGGTATCCTGCTAAAGAAAAAGTAAGAACATTTCGTTCCTCTGGAATTTAGAATAAAATCCAAAATGCTTATAATGGGTTTCAGGATGTTGCAAGGTCAGCCTCCCCTGCACCAGACTCTGTCTTTGTCCATCAGTCCTTCCCTCACTCCATTTTCTACGCACTGGCCGCGTGGTTGTCCGTTAAACACTGAAGGCAAGGAGTTTGCCTCCGACCTTCTGCACTTCCTGTTCCCCAGCCTGGAGCTTTACCCTCCAATAGCTTCAGGCTTTACTTATTTGCTTTCTCCAGATCTCTGCTCTAGTTACTTCACTTCTGTGGCAACTTCCCATCCACTCATTTTAAACTGCAATCCCTTCTCACTAACACACATTTACCTTTTCTGCCTTAATTGGCTTCTTAGCACCTGGTTCCCTCTGACATCTCATATATTGACTGTGTTTGTTTCTTTGTCACCTGATTTTTCATGTTAGGAAATCTTTAGGGTTATGATCTGCTATTATTGTTCAATGAAGCATCTTTCATGTTAACACAAATGTTGCATTATCAGTAAGCATGTTTTAAATAAGAATATAAAATCAAATTCAAAGACTTTCACTTATGCCCTAATGGAGGAAAAATGACCAGATTAATCTTTCCACTTAAAATATTTTTTAACTTTAAAAGTACTTTTAAAGTTTAAAACAGACAAACCATATGAAAGGAACACTGTTTTCCACACATTGAGCAAGTACAGCACAGCATAGTTATTACCTAGAGAAGGGCCAGAAATAAAATGCCAAGAGTGTCTCAGATAAGTGCCCTGAGAAAGTTCACTAGGTGTAATGCAGGAAGGGACTCAGCAGTATCCCTCAGTTGAGAGGACCTTTCGGGGAGTACCAGGTGGCTAGAAGTCTCAGGGAAGAGAAATGGAGTGGAGAGATGAACGCAGAGGGAAAGCTATGGAAAGCTATAAAAGTTCCCTCTGAATCTATAGCTGAGTACTCATCAGCATGTGCACATGAGGAACTGACCTGCGACTGAACGCACAGCTGCAAGCTGTTTCATAATTGACATTAACCAATTCGTGAGCACCTCAACAGGTAAAGAATAGCATTTGAGGGGCTGGGGTTGTAGCTCAGTAATAGAGAGCTTGCCTTGCATGCTTGAGGCACTGGGTTTGATCCACAGCACCACATAAAAATAAATAAATAAAATAAAAATGTTGTGTCCATCTACAACTTAAAAAATTTTTTTTAAAAAAGAATAGCATTTGACAAAATTCAATACCTATGATAATTACAAGAAAAAATTCTCCCCAAATTAGGTATAGACAAAACTTCCCCAAATGAAAGAGATCTACAAAACCATAGATACAATAAACTCAGTGAAAACTTGCTGGGTACAAGGCAAGGGTATCTACTCCCAGTGCTTCTATTTAATATTATACTAGTGCTCCTAGTCTGTGTAACACATTGAGACAAAGAAACAAAAACAAGAACATTGAACAAGAATAATCAAAACTAACTTTTTTTTTTTTTTACAGACAGCATGATGATTGTACGTGTATCTCAAGAAATAAAGAAAATAACTACTAAATTTGTCTTGTGAATTTAGCAAGAAAGCAGGATACAAAAGTCAATTTTATCTGCATATTTAGATTATATTCTATACCTGTTTGGTACATAATAATCTATTCCTACATAGTAGCAGTGAATAATTGAAAAATGGTACTTAAATAAAATTTATTAAAAATTCAAAAGATGCTTGGGGATAAAATTGACAAAAGATGTATAAAATCTCTGCACTGAAAACTAAAATATTGCAAAGAAAAATTAAAGAATACCTAAAGATATAGAGATGCACCATTCAGATGCATTTGTCAAAACTCAATATATTAAGATGTCAAGTCTTTCCACTTGATTCAATACTATCACAAAGTCCCCACAAACATTGCTGTAGAAATTGACAAGAGGATTCTAAAATATATATGAAAATGCAAACACTGTGCAATATCCAAAACAATTTTGACAAAGAAGAACAAGGTTAGAGGTATACATTACCTCATTTCAAGACTTACTGTAAAGCTACATTAATCAAGACAGCATGGTATTGGCATAAGGATAGAAATAGATTCAATGGAACAGAATAGAGAATAAAGAAATAGATCTACATGCAATCAATTGTTTCACAGCAAATTCATCAAGGTAATTCAATGGAAAAGGGAGAGTCTTTTTAACAGATTTACTTGGATAACTTATATTACAGTTGGAAAAAATAAAAGAGTCTCAATCACTACCTCATAGCATTCACAGAGTGAATTTAATATCTGCAGTAAGTCTCAACATATAGAGCTTCTAAGAGAAAATACTGAAGAAAGAAAGACAACAAAGAATTCTCTTTAAAATCCACAGTTAGATAACAAATCCAGAAAACACTGAACTGTAAAAGAAAAAAATGATGATTGGAATTTATTTAAAAAAAATTCTGCTCATTAAAAGACTCAATAAGGAAAACTTTGGCTTCCTGGTTGCCAAGTTCTGCCATGTTCTGCCTCATCTTGGGCCTAGAGCTATGGAGTCAGTCCACCGTGGACTGAACTTCTGAAGCCTTGAAACAGAATTAACACTTCCTCCTCTGAAATGTCTTTTCTTTAGGTCTTTTGGTCACAGTGAGCAAAGGCTGCCTTAAAACAGAAGTGGGTACTGAGAAGTGGAGTTGTTGCTGTGGTTCAGTAGCTTTTGGAGTTTGAGGGAATATTTTGAAAAATTTTAGAGATACAGGCTGGAAAAGCTGTAGAATGTTTAAGTGGAGTGTAATGAGTGATGCTCTGGGAGAGGCTCCAAAGACCAGATTTCCAATAGGACCAGAGATGGTGAAGATTGGGCTCCTGAGGTGTCAGAGGAGGAGGAGGACTTTATTGGAGGTTGGACCAGAAGCTGTTCATTTTGGCAAAGAAGCCCTCTACATTCTGCCCATGTCCTGAGACTTCCTGTGATGCCGAATTTAAAGGTGGTGGACTAATAAATCTGACAGAGAAAATTTCAAGGCAACATAGCATTTGGGCTGGGGTGTGGATATTGCTGGAAACTTTAAGCCAAGTACAGAGGAGCAAAAAGCCAAGCATGAAGATTTGAAAAACTTGCAGTTTGGCCAGAAAAGTGTGAGTACATTTGGGGCAAAGAAAGGTGTGGTTGTTTGTTAGAGATTATAGCCACTAAAGAAACAAACACTTTACCCAGAAACAATAGGAAAGAAAGCTTAAGGGCATCTTAGGGACTGGCAAGACCGCAGCCATTTCAGGTTCAAAGGTGTAAAAGTAAAAATTCCTTTGAGAAGAACTTGTGGTGGCACCCTGCTTACACAAGAGGGCCTAGGGATTCGTTTCATGTGCTCAGTCACCCAGATGCTCAGGCACGGCTGTGGCCAGGGACCCAGGACACTTGGCCACTGATTGAGATGGCATCAGACCTTGGCATAAACCATGTGGTGCTGATTCTGCAGGAATGCAGGATGCTGAGGGCTCATGGAGATTTCCACTGAGATTTCCAAGGAAGGCCTGGGAGGCCAGGCAAAGAGTAGCAGGGTTGGGATTTCTCCAGGTAACCCCTGAGAGAGTGATGCACGAAGATGAGAGAAGGAAGCTGAGGTCCAGTGGAGAACCCTCAGTAAGAAATGCCAGCAGTTTGGAATATCTGCTGAGGAAACTGCAGAAATTGAGCAGAGCCGAGCCAAGAGAGTGGACTGCAAGCAGCAAGGCCACAGGAGCAGAGCTACACAAGCCCTATAGAGAGAATCCCATGAGGCCACTGCCCCAGATGCCGGGCATGCAGCCTCAGCCCTTGTTTGCCCAGCTGGATTTTGGTTTTGCTTTGGTCCCATTCCTTCTTTCTATGCCCCCGTTTCTCCCTTTTGGGATGGAAATTTTTACTTTGTGCCATTTTGTATTGCGTGTATGTAACTTAGTGGTTTTTTAAAGAATATTTTTTATTTGTATGCAATGCTAAGAATCCAACCCAGTACCTCACACATGCTAGGGAAGCCCTCTACCACTGAGCCCCAGCCCCAGCCCCAGCCCCTGTAACTTAGTTTGATCCTGGCTTATAGCTAGGAGTTTGCTTTGAGTCTCAGATGAAATTTTGGACTTGGACTTTGAGCAATGCTGTAACTGTTAAGACTGGGGAGACTCTTAGGCTAAATGTATTTTGCATTGACAGATGGGTATGTGCTTTTGGGGGCCAGGGGTGGAATTTTGTGGTTTAGATATGAGGTTTTCCCCCCAAACTAAGTGTGAGACAATATAAGAATGTTTAGAGGTGAAATGATTAGATTTTGAGAGCTTTAATGTAAGCAATGTATTGATCACTGATGTGGTAATGGTAGGCAAGAAGGGTGTGGCTAAAGGAAGGAGGTCACTGCCTTTGAAGTTTATTTTTTATCTCTGGTGAGCAGAGGTTGCCAGTCCTTCTGCCATGATGCACTGCTTTACCTCAGGTCAGAGCGATGGAGTTGGCAAATCATGGACTGAATCTCTGAAACCATGAGCCAAAATAAAGTTTTCCTCCACCCCATTCCCCCAAAAAAATCTTAATGAGGGAAATAAACACGTACAAGACATATTTGGAGATATTTATAATATAAATATTTGACAAAGGACATTTGTTCAGAATCTATAGGAAGCTCTTACAACTAAATAATAAAGTGACAATAATCCCATTTTGAAAACATGTGCAGAAGACTTGAACAGGGAATTCAAAGGAAAATAGAGAAATGGCCATAAGCAAATGAAAAGGTGCTGAACAATTTAGTCATCGGGGAAATGCAAATTAAAAACAAAATGAAGATTTTACCTCACACTCACTAGATAACAGCAGATGTACTCAAGTCACAGAGCAGCTTGGACTTTCATATGGTGCTAATTGCAAAATAGTACCACCACTTGGGGGGAAAATTCAGTAGTTTCAATCCTTTATTCTTTTAATAAAGCCAAACAGTACTTAACGTAAGAACTCGAAATTCCATTTCTAGATGTTTTTTTAATGGAAATGAGCTGTAAGAAGGTTGTCCACCTCTCAGAATGAGTCCTCCGTAGTTCTGCAACTCTCTTCTCTCACTCTGCTTTACGCCTCTCCCATCTTGACGTGACTTCTGATCAACAAATTCTTAATTTGAAAGTAGTCCTTGGGCTGGGGTGTAGCTCAGTGGTAGAACATTGACCTGGCATTTGCAAGACCCTGGGTTCCATCCATAGAGTCCCATTTATCAGTCTTTCCTTGATGGTTGGTGCTTTTCATGCTTTTTATGTCCTAATGAAAACATATAACCATAAGATGCCATAAAAAGGAAAAGCCATAAACAATTCAGAAACCTAGCAACAATTCACTTGCTAAACAAATTGTGTTATTTTCACACGGCTACTGCTAAGCAATGACCATTAAGTGCTGATACACACAGACAACATAGATTAATTCTCAAAAGCATTGTATTGGGTGAAGAAAACCAGATACAAAAAAAATTCATATCGTGTGCTTCTCTTCACAAATTACATGGGATATTCAACATTTTATTCTGAAACTATGGTCTCTGTGTTAGAGGGTTTTGCCTAATTGTAGGCTACTCACTGTTCAGTGTTTCCACCATATTTAAGATAGGGTAGGCTAAGATGATGTTCGGTAGGTTAGGTGTATTAAATGCATTTTCAATTTATAATATTTTCATCTTATGATAGGTGATAGTGATGTAATCCCATAGTAAGTTGCAGAGTACCTGTATAGTTTCTGCATCTGGAATCCAACAAAGAAGGGCTTGGAACTAAATGGAAATCTGTCAAGGAGGGGGTTCTGATGAAAAATCAAGTGTGAAACACTAGTTGGTATGGAAAACTATATTCTGTAGTCTTTTAGCAAAGAGTTAGAGGCTAAATGACTCCATGTACTCTCTCTCCTCTGCCAGGAGAAAGGGGAAGGAGCCCCTAAAGGAAAGTAGAGACAGGGGATTTCAGTGCCCCTTGCAGCCTGACAGCTACATGATTCCATGATAGCCTTACACATGTTCAGCCTGAAGTACAAACAGGAGCTCTGGGCACACGTGTTTCAGGAGAACTCTAGAGGTTAATGCACTGGCTTTTAGCAATATTTGACACAGCACAGAACAAGGTGCTGTGTTATTAGCTACTTGTGAATTACAAAAAGGTTTACCATACAACAGATCTGATTTAGAAGCTACATTAAATGGAATGATTGGGTACAGGTAAAATGGAGAAAGGGACTGAGATGCAGAGCAGAGGAGGTATTGGAACCTTGCCTTTGGTGGCCCCTCTGGCTCTCAACTAGCCTTAAAGCATTCTGTTGCCACAAAGGATTATCTGAAGCTCTGTCTCTGCTTGCAGACATTTTTCTTACTTTTTCTGATATTTGGTAACATTTTTGCAATCCACTGTTCTTAGATACCCATGGAAGATGGCCTCCATCTTTTCAAGTATCAGAATCATCAACGAATGCCTCAGATATGGAAAGCAATACAACATAAGTACTATTTACCTAAAGAGCTCTTGTAAATCAACACTATAACACAAGCAGGGTAGGGAAGCTGAGCAAAGAGCACAGAAACAATTCTAAAAAGAAGATATACAAATCTCTAATTTACCTTAAATGGGTCCAGGTGTCACTAGCAAGACACTTCAGCAAAAATGAGCTTGGAAAATTTTGCATTATGCATTTATATAAGACATACACTCTTGTTAATATTCATAGATCTATAACTAACATTACCTTTTAGAGGAGCAATTTGATAAATGTACTAAATAACTTATAATATTTTCTGTCCCTTGAATTAATCATTGTTCTCCCAAGATATGGACCAAAGGAAGTAATCACATGTATAGACAAAGGTTCATGTATGGGAACATTTAAGAGTTAGCAAAAATTAGAAATCACATAAGGGTTTAATGAAAATAAAGAGTGTGGTTTAAAAAATGTGGTATGTTATGAAATATTATTTACTCATTTTAAGTAATGTTCATGAAGAATATGAGAAAATATTTAAGATGTAAGGCTAAGTGCAAACATAGGACAAGTGAGTAAAACTATGAATAGATATTTCACAGAAGGAGAAGACCCAGAGGTATACAATTTTATGTAAATATTTCAAAAGGCCATAGCAACTAAAAATATGACTAATAATAATGAGCTACTGATCTACAGGCATCACAACAGCAAAACTTAGAAGAGGATATAATATAAAGTGTGTGTAAGAGTGTAGGTCAGTGGAGATGTGAATAATGCTGGAAAACGATTGGTGGGACTCAAAGAAACTGACGTTCACGACCCAGGAACTCCACTCTTGGATATGTACCTCAGGGACAAAGACACAGATGTTCCTATAGGAACATCTGAGAGACATTCGTCATGATACAGACTGTGGAGGAGAGAAGTTAGAGTAACTTACATGTTCAACAGTGGAGAAAAGAAGAGATAAAATCTAGCAAATGTACACCATGAAATGACAAATATTAGATGTATAAATATAAAAAAAATCTGAACAGCAGCAACAAAAAGTAAAGGTAGAATGAGATTTAAAGACAGACATATATCAAGAACACATACATGAAGCCATGCAATACTGCATATATACAAATGGCATATATATAATGCAACATATTGCGTATATCAAAGCCATTTGAAATTTCTTCATCAGAGAAAAAAATAGTAGCTTTTATAATCATAATTATAAAAGAATGTGGCCCTTTTAGATTGATGGTCAATGATGAAATATTCTGCAACCAAAGGCACAATACATCCAATGCTCTGTGTCTCAGATTTTAAACATCAGCACAGTCCCAACTTTGTATTATAAATACAATTAAACACCAGGAGGAATGGAAAAGATCAACACATTGACAATGCAAATCTCTAAATGGTGATAGGTCAATTGCCTTCTTTGTACTTGTGGCTAGGGACCAACCTCTAACCTGTAGGGTGCCCACCCTGGGGAGCTCAAGATGTTTGTGTACAGTAGAGGGGTCGAACGGTGTCCATTCAGGCTGCCAAAATAGCAAGAGGCCTTAAACTAGGTCACTTACAAGCAACAGAAATTTATATCTCAGTCTGGAGTCTGGGAAGCTCCAGATCAAGGTGCTAGCAGATCAGTGTCTGGTTCAGAGTGCTCGGGTGTTGGAAAGGGCGCACCAGCACTTTGAGGTCACATTTGTAAGGGCACTAATCCCATCCAAGAGGGCTCCCCAGCTTCTAAGTCCATCACATTGGTGATTAGTTTTAAACATGAACTTTGAGGAGACACAAACATTTAGATTATGAGGAGTAGGTAAGATGAAATTCACTTGGACAAATATTCTTAGGGGAGAAGAAGTCTCGAGCTCAGGCACCAAAGGGACAGCAGATATAGTTCAGAGTGAATAGAGCTGTAGAGAGGGAATAGGTCAAATGTCACCAACAGTGGGCCCAACCACGTCTCCTGGCCCTGTGGATTCACTGTACATTTTACTTATTTGTTCATTTCTTTTTCTTTCACTCTCTCTGTATGTGTGTGTGGTGTTGGGGATCAAACCCAAGTCCTCGTGCATGCTGGGCAAGCACTCTGTCCCTGAGCTACGTCCCCAACCTTCATTTATTTTCTACTTCCCACCCTTCTTTTCCATTCTTCAATCCAAACGTAAACTTTACAAGATCCTTGGTTTTTTTTGTCTTTTCTTCTCTGCAGTAGTCTTGGTCAGCTTTTTGTTAGCTCTTTTGTCACTGTGACCAAAATACCTGACAAGGACAGTTTAGAGGAGGAAAAGCTTATTTTGGCTCATGGTTTCAGAGGTGAAGTTCATGGTGGACTGATTTCATCGTCCTCAGCCCACAGTGAGGCAGGACATCATGACACAAAGGGCTGGTGGATGAAAGCTGCTCTGTTCATGGCAGCCAGAAAACAGAGACAGAAAGAGGCGAAGATGAACCCTTCCAGGACACGTCCCCAGGCACCCACCTCCAGCCATTCCTCACCTGCTTGTTAGGAATGCTTCTAACTTCTAGTTAGGCCATTCCAACCAGGAGGGACTGATTCAGTTACAGTCCATCATTTCACCTCTGGATATCCCTGCATGAACACAGGAGATTTGGGGGGACACATCACATACAAAACCTATCAGGGTCTAATATCAGTGTCTTCATAGAGAAGACACTTAATAAGTAGTGGTTGAAAGAATGAATGAGTGAAAGAAAGAATGGAGTTGAGGAAAATAATCTGGGTAAAGGACATTTTCAAGTAGCTCTTAAATAAGAATTAGTAGGTGATCGACTAGTCCATTTGCTTATTTCATCACATATTTATAAAATAGCCATTAAACATCAATCACTACCATGGGGAATTCAGTGGTAAATAAAATACAATTCTTGTCCTGGATTTGCTCATGCTCTGGAAGGGCAGAAAGGCCCCTGGAAGTGAAATAGCATGTTTACCACTATAATTCAGGACTTCCAGGGTCAGAGCACAGAGGAAGTATGCTCAGTCCAGTTTGGGGGGTTCCCTTGTCTGTCTAGGCTGAGACTGAGAAGTAAATAGGAATCCCAAGGCAGTAGGAGGCAGAAGGATTTAAAATACAGGGCTTTGTGGCAGAAGAGAAAGTCGTGCAAGGCTTGGAGGTGAGAGAGAAGGTGGCCTGCGCTGGGCCGTGGTGCTGGGAGCTCAGGGGATATCATTCACATCGCATTTAGGCGAACAGCTCTCCCAGGATCTATTATGAAAATAGATGGTGGTGATGATGGCACATATGTGAATGTATTTAATGCTACTGAATTGTACACCAGAAAGATGGCTAAAATGACAACTTTTATGATACATATGTTTTATCACAATAAAAAAGTTTTAGGAAAAGTATGTGGATAGAAAAAAATGTAGGAAAAGGTATTATAGAGATATATCAGGCTGTTAATATAGGAAGGGTATTTTCCAATCCCTGGATTTTGTGATACTTGATTTTTAGCTTTAATAATTTGTAGTGTTTTCTTATTTGGCAAAGTTTCATTTAAAAAACCTGGAGTGGACATAGCTGAAGAATAGCTCTAGAGCATCCCTGGGCTGCTTGTACAAACATCCTCTCTCATGGGGGAGACAAGCAAGCTTGCAAGTCAGCACCTGCCTGTGAGCATCCAAGCAGAGGGTCCATCTGGTTCTGAAGCCTGTACTCGATTCCCCGCATGACACCCATCTCTCATCTGAAAACTGCTTCTTAGATTTTAGTGTGGTTCAAGAAAATAAGCACCACACACATCCTGTAGTTGCTTTCTAGGTAAATCTATGCAGGTGACTGAAAATTTTAGACTAAAGAGGGTGAGCTTAACCTCTGCAGGAAGAAGCTGCCATCTGATGCTGAATTGCCACTAACAAGTTGTGGAGCCCTTTGAAAAGCCATTTAGTTGCTTTGGGCCATAGTTAAAGCATCTGTAAAAACCAAGTCAATACCATTTATTGAGTGGCCACAAGGCACGAGACCCTGAGCGAGGCTCTAAGGACGCTGAGGCAGAGGCCACAACTTTGCTGTCCATGAAGTCAGGATCTAGGTGAGCAGAACAAAGGCCAGAAAAGGTGGCAGGAGTCAGGGGACAGAACCTTCGATGGTGTCTGGTGAGGTAAATCTGGATGAGGCATGAGGAGGAGATTGGGAGGCTTTGTATCTGGGGCCCTGGAGGTGAGGGCCTCCAGAGACAGCTGGTGCCATCCGGTTTTCAGGTTATCTGGTTGGGTGGAACCCCTGGTTTGCTGTCTTTAGTTCTCACTGTCTGCCCTGAACACTCTCAAGTGCCTGCAGGTGGCTGACGGGGGAGAGGTGGGCTCTTTGTTCTCTGAGCTTTGTGCATTCCATGGACAGCATACACAGGCACACACACGCTGGAGAAGGGGAAGTGCTTTGCCCTCTGTTCTCAGTGGTGATGGCCACTGCCACCATTTAGAGCCAGGACAAGGCAGGTGGCTGACAGGGAGCCTCTCCTACACACTTTTCTTCTGTATGTACAACCCAGGGCCCCACGGCCCCCTCCACCCTCGTGCCTGCCCTGGCATGTGGACTTTTCCTTGTTCCTTGGAGTCTCTGGAAGACACTCTCTTTGCAATCTCATCTGCAAACCCTGTTTTCATTATCTCTTCTTGTCCCTTGGTGGGCTGGCCTCCACTATTCCCTTGCTGGCCCTTCCTCAGTTTCTTCTTCATTTAAAAGAACCTTCAAAGTGGAGCTGGGGTTTGGCTCAGAGTAGCTCACTTGCCCAGCATGTGTCAGGCACATGTGTGGACTCCGTCTCAGCACCACATATGGATAAATGAATAAAATAAAGGTCCATCAACATTAATTAAAAAAAAAAACCCTTAGAAGTGGGGTCTGCATACTCTGTTTCCTTCCTCTGTTTCTGCAGTTGGGTTGGTGAAGCTGGTCAGGCCACTTGGAGTCCTAAGGCTGAAACAACCAAGAAGGACCATGTTTAAAGATGGAGATTCGAAATAGAAGCCTTTTTGTCTCTTCCTTAGATTTAATTTCACCCTCAAACCTTACTAGCTTTACTTGCCTATGACAAATTCTTAATTTTTAAGAACTCAACCATAGACCAAAGGCCATTTCATCTCAGAGACCAAGAGAGAAGGATGTTTCTGGGAGAGAGATCAGAAGGAGCCAAAGCAGAGAGACTGAAATACTCACCTCACATTAAAGGCAAGAGTCACCTCGTCTTTTCGGTGCGTAGGGTGCCATCAGATGGTGGTGGCGGTAGGAAATGGGTCCTCAGAAGTCAGTTGGGGGTCTCTCTCTGTTATGGATCTTGGGGTCACAATCAGACCTGGTGGGTTTCATTTTATAGCATATGGGAAGGGGTCATTTCAAGGTGCGGCTGGATGATGATAAAATCAGGTATTTGTCTTGGTTAATTCTGATGATTCTGTTGAATGGATTAAGGGAGAGAGAATGCAGGGTGGAATTTGTTCATTTATTCATCAAGTATTTAGAAGCTGTCTACAGTGTTTCTGGCACTGTGTCACATGGTAGAAGTAGATGATAAGCAAAGTGCGCTCATGGAGCTTATAGGCTGTGATCAGAAGACTGTTAGGTCATTGTGGCCTTGAGTGGGGCAATGACAATAGGCCTATTTCAGCAATATGTGAAAGAGTTTGGTAAATTCAATTCCCAAGATGTTTAAACTTGGGGTGTGGACATGGCACACACCTGTAATCCCAGTGACCCAGGAGGCTGAGGCAGGAGGATTGTAATTTGAGGCAAGTCTCAGCCACTTAAATAGAACCTTTCTCAAAATGAAAATTGAAAAGAGCTGAAAAATGCCCCTGAGTTCAATCCCCAAGTATCCCCACCAAAAGAAGTTGGAGTGTGGGAGGAGTTGGTAATATGGCTGAAGCCCTGTAACCAAGGTAAGTTTGGAGAATAAAAATGCTGAGTATGGATTTCAGAAAGGCATGTTGTAGACGAACAGATATGAGTATCCTCTAGGGAACTCTTGTGGAAGGTCTAGAAGGCAGATGTAAACGTGTCTGGAGTTTGGGAGCCGGTTGAAAAACTACAGATTGGAGAGGGAACAGAATTTAGGTGACCACTAAAGCCAGCGGGCAGCACAGAGAGCCTGTGCAGGATGATGTGCATAGAGGACAAAGCTTGGACCTTGGAGGGGGTGTTTCTTCAGGAGCAAAAGGTGAGAAACTGTAGAGGGACTGAAAAGCTCATCAAAGGAGAGGAAGAGGCAGGAGGCGAGGGTTCCAACCTCGAGGAGGTGAGTTTTCCGAAGGACTCAGGGGAGGCATGTGCTGGGATCTTTGAGGGGAGCAGAGGGCATATGGAAGGGCCAGATTTCTACCAGGAAATGAAGAAGAACTAATAGATGTTCTCAATCTCTATATTTCTTGAGTCTGGCTACATTAGAGAAATAGCAGTTTGGTCTGTGACTGCCTCATGATAACGTCTCTAGAATTTTCCTTGTAAATCCCAAGGCGCGTATTGTTGTGCGCGTATTGTGGGGTGTGCAGAAGACTCAGACTTCATCCCGAGGGTCAGAGGAGTGTCCGTTACGGAGGCCTTTGTCTCAGTGCTCAGCTGATGGCCTCGGATTCCTTCTCCATTGTCCACAGCAAGCACTCAGGGACCACAGTGACCAAGTGCTGTCCCAGTATCTTGGGACATGATGCGAATGCCTCTCTCTTTTAGAGTAGTAGAAGGAAGTGGCTTTATTAAAAACAAAATCTCCACCCATGCCCCGGTATGGTCAAGACATCCAGACGTTCTCAGAGCTTTTGAATATCCTATGCAGAATCGAGTTTCCTTGACATCCCAGCATGAGTGGTTCTGAGGCCTCATAAATCAGTAAGTAATCTTCTTCGGATCAGAATAGAGTGAGTGGACCTCAGTGAGACCTAACTGGACAAGGCCTGCGAGAGATTTAAAGCATTAATAACTCAAGCTTCCTTCAGTCTGCATAATGACACACCTAGACACGGTGGTGGGAGCACCCACCACCCCCATTTGTTTACTGGCGTTAAATTACCCCTTCTTTCCTCCCAGGGTGGTTTTCGGTGGGTTACCTGCCCAGCTCACACTAATTTATTTGTTCGAGTCTGCCCCATCCGGCTTCCCACAGAGGTTACAAAATTAAAAATTGTCAGTTCCCATAACTGCCTGACCTTTTCAATTGGAAAAGTTCAGAGACTGGCCCTTTGGGGCTCAACAGTAATTCTGCCAGGAGCAGCTGTGGCCTCAAAGAGTCAATGTAAATATTTCAACAGGTAAATAATCAGCCAGAGTTTGGATCAAAAAAAAAAAAAAAAAAAAACCAACTATAAATGTGGAGCAAGACCCAGGATATCAAAGATGGGGTAAATGTAAGAGGAGAGCTTCAGAAGTGGCACTGCACAAGAATAAAAGCTCATCAGGAAAAGGAGCTTTGAGAGAGAATGATCTAAAGTTCTAATAAATGGCCACTTTTCAAGGTAACTCAAGAACAAATGGAAGAACACATGAGGACCGCCATTTATCCTGGGCTTTGCGCTGTAAGTGCTACATCATCACAATGGCCAATACTTTAAAAAGTATCCAAAACTTTTTTATTTTAAAGAGAAATGAACAAAATGGAACTTACTATGGCTGAAATATTTGTCATGAAAGTTTTATCAAAATGGAAAGGTGCAAGAATGAAGAGTGCAGAAATTAACTTATTCACCCACAGTCAACTATCCTGTCAACAAATGGTCTTGGGACAACTGAATACCCACATGCAAACAAATCCCTACTTCACACCATATGCAAAAATTAATTAAAAGTGGATCAACACCTGCATAAAAGAGTTGAACTCATAACATTCTTAGAAGAAAATGGGTAAATCTTTGTGATCTTGAAACTGGCAATCCATTCTAAGATGTGATAGAAAGTCATAAGAAGCAAGAGAAAAATAGATACAATTGGACTTCATCAAAGTTAATTTTTGCAAAGTAAATAACATCATCATAAAAGTGAAGAGACAACTCAAAGAATGGAAGAAAATATTTGTAAATTATGTATCTGATAAGCACATAATATCCAGAACAGAAAAAGAACTCTTACAACTCACCAACAAGAAGATAGCCAACCCAATTAACAGGTAGGCAAAGAACTTAAAGAGACATTTTTTCAGAGAAGATATGCAATGGTCAAGAAGTCCACGAGAAGATGTTCCCTTTTATCATTAGAGAAATACAAATTAAAGCTATGATGAGCTACCACTTTACACCCATTAGGATAGCTTTAATGCAAAAAAAAAAAAAATCAGACAATAATAAGCATTGGAGAGGACGCGGAGGCATCAGAACCTTTGTGCATTGTGAAGGGAACATCAGTGGTGCAACTGCTGTGGATAACAGTCTAAGGGCTGCCCAAAAGGTCAAACACAGTAATACCATATGATCATGTGATTTCCCTTCCAGGGACATACCAAAAAAAGAATTGAAAACAGATACTCAAATAAATGCACGTACATGTGTGTTTATATGAGTGTCATTCACAAATAGCCAGAGGACTGAAGCAACCAAAATGTCCACTGGTGAATGAATGGACAAACTGATATTATTATTATTATTATTATTATTATATCAGTTAGATTATTATTACATAGATTATTATTCCGCCATGAAAAGGAAGAAAGTGTTGATACAGACTACAACATGGGTAAACTGTGAAAGCATGATGCTCAGTGAAGGAAACCAAGCACAAGATTCACATATCATATGATTACATTTATATGAAATATTCAAAATAAATAAATACATAAAAACAGAAATTAGTTTGAAAGTTGCCTGGGGCTTGGCAGAGGAGACATTGAAAAGCAATTATTTAAAGGGCATGGAGTTTCTTTTGGGTGATGAAAATATTTTGAGCCAGATCAGGGTAATGGCTGCACCACACTGTGTTTTAAGTGGCCCTGAATTGTTTACTTTAAAATGGTTCATGTGGGTCTGGGGACACAGCTTAGTGGCAGAGCACTTACCTAGCATGAGTGAGGCCCTGGGTTCCATTTTACTTTATGTGACTATCACCTGAAGACTAATTTTTAAACTACAGAGGTGTAGTTTACAAACTCAGGTGTGGTCCCCAATTCTATACAGAACAATCTGTATTTTCCAGGAAGCATTCAAGCCTCGTCACAGAAGGAAATGTGTTTCCAAAGGGGTCAGCCCAAATGAACATGAGCAGCTTTTGGGACCTTTCTAGCTACATTCCGTCCCCAGGGTTGTGGTGGGGTGGGGGAAGTCCCTCTCTGCTCACCCCGTACCAGCAGGTGACCACAGGCCACCACCCTGAACTCTTAGTTTTCTCCTCTGATGGATCTCACCTACCTTGCCTACTTCCAACTTGGGACTCTGCCAAGTGACAATAGCTAGGGACCAGCTCATCAAATAAAACAGCAAATTCATTGCTGCTGTAGCAATTCACTTCTTCAAGTCGATTTATCAGACTCATTCTTCAAGGCTCAGCTCAACCGTGAACGCCCTCTGAGCAGCCTTCCCAGTGCCCTTGGCAGAATCCCCTTTCCTGAGCGAGCTTGGCTTGTTAATGGTAGGGTTCTCACTTCTCTAGGCTGTCAGCAAAGCCGGGGCCTAGTAGAGTGCCTGGCATATAAGGAACACCCGTAGGAGGCGCGTAGGTGGAAATGCCCCTCCCGTCGCACTGTCCACTCAGTAGCGGGCACTTGATCCTTAGCAATACCCCCATCTGTGTGGGGGTGGGGCAGAATATATCTGCCTGGGGAGGGCATTCCATGACTCCTTCAAGTCACCTGGCCACATGACCCTGCATCAGAGCTGTGCATGAAGCAGTCCTGCTGATGTGACTCTCTGTGCTCTAAAGAATGCTTTTATCATTCAGAAACCGATTAATTTAAGCTAATGCTGCCTTCACCATAAGCTTTATCTGAGGCCTGCTCCTGAGCTGGAGGGGTGCTGGTGGGGAGAGAGGCACAGTCAGCCAGTCGCTGGGTGCTGGAGGGCTTCAGGGGGGACACAACTGCGGCAGACAAGGGAGCCTCTTGCCACTCAGCACCCAGTGCCGGTCCTTTCACCTCCCACAGGCTGACGAGGACCTTGGGAGCCACCTTGGCAGCATCCTTCTGAGAGGGCCAACAGGAAAGGGGAGGGGGTAAGAAAGTAAATGCGGCTGGCAGAGCAGTGTCCTTCTCCCCCGCCCAGAGTCAGTCCGGCTCCTCCCTTACAGAATGACAAAGAGTCCCCCCAAAAAAAACCTGAGAAAAGTCGGATTGTTCTGAAGTGAGGAAGCACCGGTGGATTGTGGCTGTTGCTGGTGGGAATCTAGAGAGCCTGAGAGGTCAGAGACCCAGGGACGGAGGCTGAGCTGGCTCATGGGAGCCCACACTACGGGCCTCCAGCCACAGAGTCCAGGTGGCTCGGGAGAGGCCATTTCCTTAGGCTGAGATTTCAGCTCTGAAATATCCTCAGGTCCTCGGACATGGCTGCTGCTGCTGCTTACAGCGCATTTGGTTCCAAGAACTTCCAGTGGCCTTGTTTTCTAATACCTCCGCCATCGTGTGTGTGTGTGTGTGTGTGTGTGTGTGTGTGTGTGTTGATAGGCTCTGTGGTCGTCTTTGATGATTACTGGAGTTGGCCTTACTGCCCAAACCACTGGAAAGCCTTCCCTCCTGTGGCTCCCTCTGACCTCATCTAGTTGACTGTCACCAGAAAGCCACTGTTACAACACTGTCATAAAGTTTGTGATGTTGAGTAAGAAGAGGAGGAACTAGAGTCACTCAGGTTGGGGATACTGGGCAGTCTGAACATCCAGTGAGTGGGTACATTTTCTATTCACAATTTTAAAGCCGTAGTAAAAGCAACATAAAAGCATTCGCTCTATTTTGACTATTCAGTGGCAATGCCAGACCATGTCAGTGCTGAGATCACCCTGCCACTCAGGGTAGGTCACGTCTCCCCGTACCCCTGTAAACCACTGGCTTGAGTATATATTTAGCATGTTCCTGTGCTGAAAAAAAAAAAAAAAAAACTGTTAATGAATAGTTTAACAAATAAGATATTGTTGAATGTAGAAACAAGACAATTAAGGTCAGAAAGGAACTCAGATATCATTTAACAATATTTTCCCCATGTTTTCCTTTATTTATTAAACAAAAATCTAGAATGGTCACAGCTTAGATTATGTTGAAAAAGCTATTCTCCCACTCTTGAGAAGCTTAAAAGTCAGAGAGTGGTCAATGACTTTTTGAAGGTCATACCAAACCAGAGAGCCTAATTCAGAGCAACGTTGGTGAGATCTGCAAATGACCTTATTCTGAAACTCAGGAACCACAGAGTTTGAAGTGTCTTAAACAACTTCAAACATCAATTTCAAGTGCCTGTTGTTTTTTTATGGAAAATTTGCTCTGGATTTTGCTTTTTTCCCCTTAGTATATGAATATTTCCTGGAGTTTTTCAATGGTTTCTTCTATCCACCACCATTTAGGACAGAGATTTTTCAGTAGCACAATTGCATTTTGAAGTTTGTTCTTCAAAGTCACCACCAGTAATTTCCTCTCCAGGTGCCCAAGCGGAAGTCATTCCCCCAAGAGCACCTCAAGGAACTTTTAATTACATTGAACCCACACAGCCATGACTTGGGCTTTGAACTCCTGTTTTCTGTGTCTAGAGCTCTGTTTGTACCCCATTTAGTCCTCTGGGCTTCTGGACTTGGAGCCTGATTAGAGCAGGATAATACGATTGGGTGGACCCAAACCTTTGCGTGGCTCTCACCTGAGGCAGGTTAACGGATGGCAGAGGAAGAAGGACGAGTGGCACTTTCGTCACCAGCTCTGTGCTGACTCCACCTGGCCAGGCACTTACTCTAAAAGCCACAAGCCACATCCGACTGCCCGGCATTTCTCTTTGCCTGATGGTTGAGGTGCGTGTTACCGTTGAGGCAGGTGACAGTATAGCTGCCCCACACAAGCCAGAGGCCATCGGTGACTCTCTGCAGCTCTGTAGGTCCCAGGTGGATGTGGCAGGCTGCATGTAACCTTGCAGTCTGTCCATGTTCAAAGGTCCAGGCTCATTTCTCCTCCTATTTTGGATGGAAGCCAGGATTTAAATAAAGGAAAGAATAAGAAATAAAAATCAAATAGAAATTCAACCACTAGAGTCAAGGGCAAGCAAAATTGATTTTAAAGGGCTGGCTTCGAGCCACAGAAACAAGGAGAGCGGAGATGGAAACTGCGCTTGAAGCTCTTGGTAAAAGCACTGCAAGTGCCCAGGGAGGGCTACGAAATGGGAATGGACCTCGATGCTTCATGTCCAGCATGCCCAGTGCACCGGGGACTACGACGACAGCACACTCTTTGAAATTAAAGATTGCTCCAGAGTAGTTCTGCCTGCCCGAATATAAGCAGAGGCACTAAAATCAGAGGAAAATGAGAGGGTGGGAAGGAGGACACAAAAAGCAGAAAAGGAGGACACAAACTGTAGCTAAATTTTATTTTAAATTTTAAATTTTAAAATTTTAAATTTTAAAAAAAATTGATGTCTCTAAAGTCATGTAATATTTGCTGTGTGAATAGGCTGTTCAAATATAGACATTGTAACACCATTTATGTAATGTACCATAAACTATGTAAGATTTATTGGCAGGTAACCTTGCCTTGTGGTTGGGAGAGCTAGTTCTATAGCCAAAATGTGTGAGTTCAAATGTTGGCTTTGCCTATTATAAGCTGTATGGTCTTAACCAAGTGAGTTGGTCTCTCTGAGCCTTTATTTCTTAATTTTTAAAATGGCAATCAAAATAATAGTGTATAAGTCACAGTCCATAAAATGAATTAGACATGTAAGATGTCTAGGGCAGGGTTTGCACATAAGTGATATATAAAATGCTATTTTCATTTTTAAATTTTAATAATATTTTAGCTATAACTCCTATCTACCTATTTAATTTCTCTCAAAAACCCATCCACATAAAAATATGCTTGTGGGGAAAATGACTTCAGCCATTTTAATGTTGATACTAAAATTAATTTCGGGTAAATGTTAAATACTAAGTTCACACAGGATTATGGTAAGAGAAAACAGTTTTTAAACAGACTACACTAAGCACTGATCATAAAAAGACATTGAAATATTGGACAACTTGAAAATGAAGGGTTTCTGGTGATGAAGACATGTTAAGAGAAGGAGATGCAGGCTACAGAATGAGGAGGGAAAGCGGCAGGACTATTTAGGAACCCTACACAGAACCTGAGAACACCCCCCCCCAACTCAGCAAGAAAATATCAGAGAACACAACAGAAATTGGACAACATATGGGAAGAGGTGCTTTACAGCAAACAACACCCAATGCCCAATGCTCAGTGAGAGACCAATATGGGCCACAGGGAGGGAGCAGCAGGGAGAGGGGACCAACCCAGGTCCCATCATGTAGGAACACGGAACATGGGACCCCACTGTGACGTACAATTCAGTGCACCAATAAGAACTGACCTTACAAAGGTGCTCAACATCAGCTGTCACCAGAGAAATTGAAATGTTAACTGCTGAAAATTCTTCATTTGCTAAGAATGGATAAGAATTAAAAGAAAAAAAAAAGATGCCAAACACCAAGTGTTGATGAGAATGTGGGAGAAATAGGAAGCTCATAGCCACTTGGTGAGGGCATAAAAGGGAACAGCCATTTGCAAAATCACTGGGCAACATGTACCAGAATGGAACCTGTGCATACCACAAACTCAGCTAGCGTTTCCATTTCTGCTTTGATTTTTCAACAGGCCTATGGTCCCATGGGTGTATGCAAGAAGATCCTTATTGCTCCTATCATTACCTCCAAATTAGAAATAACCCAAATTCCGAAAGTAGAATAAATGAATAAGTTGTAATGAATTATGATGCA
Source organism: Callospermophilus lateralis (assembly GCF_048772815.1). Taxonomy (NCBI): domain Eukaryota; kingdom Metazoa; phylum Chordata; class Mammalia; order Rodentia; family Sciuridae; genus Callospermophilus; species Callospermophilus lateralis. The sequence continues at coordinate 98,354,754 of NC_135316.1, read as the reverse complement.
TTTCTACAACTAAATATTATGCAGAACAAAAGGAACCAGCTATGGTTACACACAGTAATATACAGAAATCTAAAAAAAAAAAAGAAAAAACAGGATTGAAGAAAAGAAGTCAGACACACTAAAAGGAGTACTTGAATGACTCCATTTGCATAAAGTCTAAAAACAGATAAAGTAGTTGATCCTAATAGGAGATAGGATGGCGGTTCACTGTGGGGAAAACAGTTAGTTACTATAGGGGCAAAAAGGGGTCTTATAGGGGGCTAGCAATGTTTTATTTACTGATATGGGTACAATGATATGCTCTTTTGAAAATTCATTGAGATTTACAATTTGTGTACTTCTTTGCAAACCTGTCATGCTTCACTAATGGAATTTTACTTAAAATTATGAAGTTCATGGAAATTAAGAAAAAAGGTGTTAAATAACCAATCTACCCCTTCAAGTACCAGCACTGGTTTATAATCCATTTACATCAAAGCTAAACTGTGTGAGCCGGAAGGTGCACCCAGGTACATATGACTTGAAGGTAAGTTCTATGAAGACAGGGATTTCTGAGTTTGATTTATGACTCCTATCTCTGGCCACTTCAACAGTGTCTGATATATAGTAGGCACTCAATAAATATTTGTTGAATGCATAAATGAACAAACGCCTTGCATTTGATGAATTAAAGGAAAGTTAATTTAATACTGTATTTGTGGGCCAGGAAAACAGAATGGGTTCCTTCCCAGGGAGTATAAATATTATGATTGATCTACTTTTATGTTTCCTCCAGCCAGTTTTTCTCAAGCAGGGTTTGTAATTGGAGAGAATGATATACGAGGGACAAGCAACTGTGGGCACCAGCATGCAAGGCCATGAAACGTAAAGGAAATTAATTTCTGAGCCCACCAAGATATCTCAGTATCTATCACTTAGCAAAACACACGCATTCCAGCAAAGAAAATTCCAGAGCAAGTTCTTCGGCAAAAAAGAAATCTAATTTCCTATGGGACCTCTCCAAAAAAGTTGAATGGGTGTTCTTGTAGGGGACAAATGTTATCATAAATAAAAAGCATTAAGGAGAATAATTAAAGGAAGTACTTCTCTATTGAGCAAAAGATGGTGGTCAGACCTACTAGGTCTCACAGCACCTGGGACAGCTGGGGTAAGCTTTGAGGTCATTTTCATTTCCTTCCTTTTATTACTTATCTGCATAAGTTTCCCCAAGTTTGGCATTGTCTATACCCAGTCAGGGAATACATTTCTGTGAAATTCTAGCCCCCTGCCTTCTTCTTGGGCTTGGTATTTGCTGTACATAATGAAGCATAGTGGGATACCTTGCTTCACCTCTGTTAGTGATGATGTTAAACTCCAGCTGAAAAATTCCTCAAGTTTGAAGTCTAGGGTTGCGTGAAATGAAATTTTAATTTGGTAAATTCAAAATTTAGGTAAAGCACCCTTCAGTTTCCTAAAGGATGAATGTGTCGAATTTGCACACATCACATATTCTCTCGCAATTGGGTCCAGGATGCTAGAGGAACTACACATTCAGGGGTCAGCGACTCAGGGGACAGAGTCAGTGAGAACCCTGTGAATCTATGCTCTGCTACTGTGGTTCAGAGGTCATCATGGGTCTCAGTTTTTTTTTTTTGTTTGTTTTTTTTTTTGGTAAATCAGGGATTGAAACTCCTAGTTTGGCTAATGTGTGTGCACGACACAGAATGGAAGCTCTGTAGGTTTCCTCCTCCTTCTCCTCTTCCCCTTCCTCTTCCTCATCACCACCATTTACTTCTAGACAGTGAGAAATTAGCCCAGCACTGTGAGCCCCACAACCCAGCAGTCATTGCTGTTACCGTCTGGATGTTAGAGAACTTGAATTTAGCTTATCCTTGGCTGAGCTGGTTTAGCACCTGCCCTGGTGCATTCATCAATTGGAGAAACCAGCTCGGTGGATGCTCTTTCTGGCTCTGTCATTGAAAAGCAGCTCATCACCACCCTTCATCTTTCCATCTGCAAAATGGGGATGAACACCCACAGCAGTTCTTTCAGCAAGGCCCAACTTGGAAACTGGTTTGGCAAGTAAGCACAATCAGCTAGACAGCTGGGCGGCGGGGGAGGCCCTTGGGTTGCTGGTTGGAAGCAGAGCGCTGGAAGCAGCTCTCTCTGATCTATTGCCTGGAGAACACCGGGAGCCAGCTGGCCTGAGAAGATAAGAGAATTGTTCTCCAGGCTGGGTGTGCCACACCTGACAAGGAGCTGGGCAAGATGCTTAGCAGGCGGTGCTTTCACTGGGTGCCAAAGTCTGCATGCATTTCATCTGGATTCCAATTTTTATCCTTTGCCACACTTTAGAAATTACTTTATCTCTTCCCTGGAGGAAATAACCACAATTTCACTAGCTCCTCTCTGACAGTTTGTTCTAAGTGTAAAGGATTAAACATGGGAGTGGAAACAGACATTGCCTTAACCAACTTGGAGGGTTTGCAAAAATGTAATACCTTAAAGAGGGAATTGGATCCCTTTGGAAATAACACTACCTTTGCACGCACAGGCCGCCAGCCTGCTTTCCTCTGTTTGTCTCTGGGCTTTCTCTTCCTACTGAGAAGGGGGAGCAACTGGTCTTTTCCCAAGCAGGATGGCAGCAGGGTAAGAATGGAATTCAGCACTTGAGGGGTAATGGAATGTGTCCACTTGTCTAGGCCACGGCACACAGATTTTTAAATCAAACACCAATCCACATATTGCTGTGACATTTTTTTAGATTTAAGATTTGATGAAGATTCAATCAGTAGACTTCGAGGGAAGCAGATTGCTCTTTCCATTATGCTTCACAATGGGTGGGTCTCATCCAATCAGTCGGAGGCCTCAAGAACAGACTGAGGCTTCCATTTTTTCCCACAACCTAGAAACCTTGCCTGGGACTCCAGCCTGTTGCCCTATAGATCTCAGACTCAAGACAGCAATACCAACTCTTACTGGGGTCTGCTGTGGGCTGGCCTACCCTGTAGGTTTCAGGCTGCTGGCCCCACAATCATGAGTTAATTTCCTTAAATCAATGTCTCTCTCTCTACACACACACACACCCACACACATGCACGCACACTCACACACGTGCACACTCACACACACATACGTGCACCTGCCCATCTTTCTTTCTGTCTCTATCTCTGGGCCCCTTGCATCTCGGGTGTCTCTATCGCTGACTCCCTCGCTCCTATTCGCCTGGGTAATGTTTTTATTAGTGCATTAGAGTTACACACACTAGTCATGTCATTTTGAGGCAATCGCACCTTCTCTTGTGAACATCTTAGTCTTACAGCACAGAGTCTTGTACTTCAGGGTTTCTTTGCTTGGCAATTATTTTTTCTCTCTCTCTCAGTATTTAATCTTTGGTCCCTCAGCATTGTTTTTATCTCTAACAATAATCACCGAGTGTTCACTTCCTATTCTTCTATTCAGTTCCTTTGGAAGCCGTTGCTCCCCCTTATTCTTTTATTCTCTTCAGCCCTTTGGAGTCAACTCTGCTCCATTTTGCAGATGTGGTCACTGAGGCTGAGCTTGCTCTGGTGTCAGAGAGCAGACTGCAGCCCATGGCTGAAAGCTGGTATCATTCTGCTCCAGGGGGAGCCCAGAGAGCACAGGCCAAGAACTGCCGCTTGGCCTGAGAGGGACCTGGGCAGGGGCCCTGAGCACAATGGGAGCCAAGGTAATATGGGAGCTGCTTAAAATGAAGACCAGGGAGCTCTTTAATCAGTGAATTTACATGCGGACCTGACATTTACAGCATGATAACTCAGGAATGCTCACTCGTTGCTCCTAATTAGACCTCACACGTCTGTACTCCTTGACGGATGCAGTGGATTTCAAAATATAATTAAGCCTCCCAATCCCCCAGCGAGGAGGTGGCATGATATTCATTTTACAGATGGGTGAGCTGAGGCCAACAGAAGACGAGCCCCTGGAAGTGAACTTGTGAATCTGCGAGGAAGCATTAAGGGAGCCCTGGGATCTCTGCCCCTCTGGGCCTCTGCTGCTTCCCGGCTCAGAGCAGTGGTCTAGAATGTTTAAGGAGTCAGACTTTTCATCCATAGTCAGCCATCAAAACAATACCTAAGTAAGTCCGTGAGGCAACAGAATAAAGACTCACTGGTCCGTATCTGCTTAAAGGCCCCGATGTGACATCAGGGTTCGCTCAGGCTGCCCAAACTTGCAGGGTCCTGAGGTTTCCCTGTAGCATTTGTTCATCATCTAGCTTTGCTGGATGATCCCCTGGAGAGTGAGTAGGTGGGTCTGAGGTGGGTCCTAGGACTCTGCAGTTTTTACAGGTTTCCAGCTGACGTTTACCACCAGGCCAGGTCGGGAGGACTGGGTTAATGATTCTGCAAGCACTTCTGGAACTTCTTATTTACTTGGCTGGCACTGTGTTAGCTCCTGTCAGATGCACTCAGAGCGCAGGAAACGGTCTTTGAAGTCCGTTGCTCCCCCTTATTCAATGCAAGGGAGAGTGTGATGGTTTATTGCAGACCTGCTCCATCGCGAGCCTTTAGCTCCTTGTCTGGGATGAGGTCACTGAGTCACGAAGATGAAGGTGGTGCCGAGAGCTGAAGGATAACTGGAATAACAGAAGTTTACATTCAAGAGAGGTTCCTTCAACAGGCTGATAGGGAGGTAAGGGAGCAGGTAACTCCAGTTGAAAGAAAGAGGGAGGGATGCAGAGCAAGGAGAAACGAGCTGGGCTTTGAGGGATGAATAGGAGTTTCCCATTGAGATCCATTGCAGGGGAAACAGAAAAAGATGAGGAAAGGCTATGTTTAGTACTTGTCCACAGACACATGAGTTTTAATCACAGCTCTTCTGAGGAAGGCAAATGATACAGCCTGTCAAAAAGCGTAAGTCTGCGGTGAGCAGGGGGAGGGGCGAGTGTCCTTGTACCTGTCATGTCGCTCCTTCATTCAGCATCGAGGAATTGAGCATGTGCTGGCACCATGCCCTGTTTGAGGGGCTGAAGATTTATCAATCATAAAGCAATTTTTAAAAATGCCTTTCCCTGTGAGTTTATATGTTGTGGAGTGAGAAGACCAACAAGACAAATAAAAAATGTGGACTATAGGATGGAGAGATGCCAAAGGACAGAGGAGGGGGCGGAGAACACCTGCTGAGGTGGCCGGTTGCTGGGCTGGCCTTGCTGAGGTGGTATTTGACCTTTGTTCTGAAGGGGGCCAGGGAGGCAGCATCTGGGGAGGAATGGTCCAGACAGGGGAGGAGCAACTTCAAGGTCCTGAGCAGCAGCATGCCTGGGTGTCTGAGGGACCGGACTGTAAGGAGGCTGGTGTGGCCGGAGCGGAGTCAGAGGGCAGGAGTCCTAGGAGACCAGGCTAAGAGGGCAGGCAGAGGAGAGGGAGCTATGGGGTGGGCTTCCTGGGCCATTTTATGGATTTTTTATTCTGCATGAAATGGAAAACAACTGGAAGATTTTAAGTAGAGGGGTGACATGATCTGACTTTGTTTAAAAATATTTCAAAACTCTGACTGCTGTAATGAGGACCACCCACAGGGGCCAAGGGCAGATGATGCAAAATAGAGGAGAGGGTACTACAACATCCGTGTCAGAAGACACTGATGGCCCGAGCCAGAGTAGAAGCCATGGGGATGGGACAAAGGGGTAGAATTCTTGACATATTTGGGATTTGTTAAAAGGGTAGGAAATGGGTATCAGAGATCTTGGGCCTCGTTCTAGAAACTGTTGCAGTGGAATTACCTGACCTGTGTTTTGTGCCATCCCTCTGGTTTCAGAGTGGAGAGAGGGCACGTGGAATTCTAGAATAATAAATAGGTCAGGAAAGAGAGAAGCCAGACTGCCCAAGCTGGGTCGCTGAGTTCCAAAGAAACAGTTACCGTGAGAAAAGCTTGGGAAGGAAAACTGTGGAATCCGGTGACTCAGTGATGTGTTTGTTGTCACCCTTGCATCAAGGAAAGAAGAAGAGAGTGAGATTCATGTAGCAGAGGAGATGAGTTTGGCTTTAGCTTTGGGCTTGAGATGACTATGGCCTTTGGATAAGGAATCATTATAAATGAGCAGTTCAACGGTCATTGGGGAGTAAAGCATAGCGGGAAGTTTGGTGACTGTCAGTGATTTTTAGATATTGCACCGTAATTTTAAAATGAGATTTCTAGCTCTTGCTAAGGATAATGATTTCTATAATATATGGTCCTCATATCTCCAAATTTGAGTGCACAGGATGTGGAGACATGCTTGGAGATAAAGCAGTCCAGCAGGAAGGAGCATGCTCACCACCAGGGATCTTGGGGAGGAGGAGTGTGGGATGTGAGACGTCCTGGCCCTCCCTGCAGTGGCCTTAGGCTAGGGACACGCTGCATCAACTGTGATTTTTTCTTTGCCTCAGTAAGTGTGACAAACACATTCATAAATTGTCTTTGCATTTTTAATGCATATTAGAAAAAATCCCCAAATGGGTCTCAAACTCCCTTTCAGAGCCATATGGCAATCCCACCCCACCCCCATGATGCTTACAGGATCAGAGGTCATGAATATGATAAATGCTTTTTTGATGGAGGTAGGCCAAAGTCAACGCTCTCTTTTCTATGTCATGGTTTTGCACTGGAGACAAATAAATAATATATACAAATTCTTTCTTTGAAGTACCTTTGTTTTGAAAGTTTGTCTCCTTAATTTGCATATGGAGATTCACTCCTTGTTTCCCAAATAAATTGGAAGAAACATGCAGTGGAAATTTGCCGTGAGCCTTATAGGATTAAAGCCTGGTGAGGTTATTAATAGATTTCATGTGGGCAGCAATCTTTGCCTGGGGAAAGGTTATTAAAAGGATCCGGATGTCCACTCAGCTGGTAGAAAGAATTCCCTATTGTCACTCACAGTGGTGTGATTATTGGCTGGAGGCAAAATCTCTTTGTGTCCACCCTGTCATTTAGCTACCCCAGATCAGTCCAGATCAGTTCAGAACACCCAAGGATGTTGCCATGATTGGAGAGCCGAAAACTATGTCAGATCTGAAAATGGAAACTGCCATCGTGGTGCGATTACAAGGATCAAAGCCACTCGTCCCAAAAGGGCAGTCCCCAAACAACCATCATCAGCTTTTGGGGGAACTTTCACATGTGTGGACCCAAATGATCCTCCCAACAGCCCAGGGCAGAATTGCAGGCAGAACTTGCCCGTGTTTGGTGATCCGAGGACACTGGAAGGAGAAATGAGAACCTGAGCTTCCACTGTGGCTGCTATTAGCAGCCTCCAGCAAAACAGTCTTCCTCAAGTCCACAAAGAACAATGGCCGCTCTGTCTTGCTCACAGGATATGGTAAAGGGGAAAGTGAAAAGGACCTGACAGGATGTGAAGAAGAAAAATGGAGCCCTTTGGTGTTCACTCAAAGAGGAAAAGGAGGAAGATATAGCTGGTGATTTGGGGGGAAGTAAGAGAGGGAGGGAGCAGCCCAGATACAGTCGGGGTAAAAGTGGTAGGCAGCCTTCTAAAATGGCCTCCACCTATCCCCTTCCTGGTCTCCAGGCTCCTGGGCAGGTTGTTAGCTGGAGCTGATGACCTATTTCTAATGAGCAGAGTATGGTCAAATGGATGGGATGTCCCTTCTGAATCTAGATTATAAAATACTTTGATCTGGAGGACACTTTCTCCAATGCTCACTCTGGTGAAGCTGCCAGGGTGGAGCGCCTGTGGGGAGGCTCATGTAGCAAGGAACTGGAGGTGGCCCTGAGTCCAACAGCCTGTGACAGACAAGCCCACCAACCACCATCAAGTGAGCTTGGAGATTCTGGCCCAGTGGAGCCCAGGATGACAGAGCTCTCAGAGGATTCCTGGTTGCAGCCTGAAAAACATTAGGGACAGAGGCACCCAGCTCAGTCATGCCTAGAACCTGTAAGATAATAAATGCGTGTTGTATGAAGGTGCTATGATTCGGGGTAATTTCTATCACAATATCCTTTGCTTTTTACCTGCTCCAGTTAACCTGGGATATAGCCAGGGATGGTTTTAGAAGAAACACAGGGTCTTACCTAAGGAACATGGGAAGTCATCAACCATGACACCAAAGATAAGGTGGTTGGGGGAGGGAAGCCTCCAATGAGCCCTGGGGTGGAAAATAGAGGGAAATATGAGAATAAACAATGATCAAAGCATATTTATTTGCACTTGCTATAATATGGGAGTCAAATGCTGTCTCTGTGTTTGGAAGAGTCTCAAAGATGGAGGGAGTGGAGGGGGAGCTTTACAGACAAAGGAAAAGATGGTTCCAGGAATGTCCTGTTGGCCTGGGGAAACAGAAGCCGCTAACTGGAAGTGGGGTGCCCATGCCATTGGTTAGGGAGCATATGAGGCTTCTATGGTTGGTCCTGAAGTTGGAGTGGGTCGGGGGGAAATTAGTGAACTATTCATTAGTAATCTAGTCTTGGCCATTTGAGGCTGACTACCGCTGGAGATTGTGTTTGACCTCTTGGGTTGTTGGTGGAGACAGTGCTCTAACTTCCTCAAGACGGACTTATAGATGGCAGGTTGGATTCCTGGCCTGATTGGCACAGACAGTGGGCGGTCTCCAGGGCAGCCTGGTGATGGTGAGAGGTCAGAAATCTGTTTTTATATGTGCTCTGGCCATTGTCTGGCCAGAAGACCATCGGGCCATACATTTCTCCACGGTCTGGAGCCACGTGCAGCCTTTGGGCTACATCAAGTCACCTGTGGTCACATGGTAGCCCCACCTGGCTGTCCTGTGCTGTCCTTGCATCTGTAGCAATTTTGTGCTGCTATTTCTGTAACACCCAGTAAAGATTCCCACCTACTTTGCTCGGCCCCCTATCACATCTGTCTCAGACCTCCACAGCCTTTCTCTAGAACAATCCTGGAAGTCTGTGTCTCCATGACCCCGAGTCTCAGTCTTTCTTTCTTTCTTTCTTTCTTTCTTTCTTTCTTTCTTTCTTTCTTTCTTTCTTTCTTTCTTTCTTTCTTCTATTTTTTTTTAGTTGTACATGGACACAATACAATACCTTTGGACTATTTGTTTATTTTTATGTTGTGCTGAGGATAAACCCAATGCCTCATGTGTGCCAGGCAAGTACTCAACCACTGAGCTATAGCCCCAAACTCCCAGTGTTGCTTTCTTTACTGAACTCCTTTCCAGACAACCTTCTGCACAGTCAGACTTTGGGGACTTACTTACCCTTTGCTTTTTACCTGCTGCTTAACTAGAAAAGTCCCTTCCACCTCAGAAGGTAAATGCTATCTCATCCCCTTACTGGAGTAAAAAATTGTCTTTTCGCTTTGCTCTGTAGGGCAAAAATCTACCTCGGATCAACACTCCCTCTTAGCAAGTGGTGACTTCAGAAGGGTCCTACGGCCTGGATAATGACAGCAGGGCTTGTAATCTTCCCTGTGCTAATGAGGGTCGCATCCTACCTGACTTGTGGGTCTTCTGCAGAGGGAGTTAAAGCATCTTGGGTTTTAATTAGCAATGGCTGATGGAGGGGAAACTTGTACTTTTAAAAGTAGCCATCCTAGTGGTTTGAACAATGCAGAGAACAATTATTTGCAGGCCCAATGGTAAAGATGGTTAATTAAAATAGTGATGATGCCTATAAGAGGAATGACAGATGGGGGTCCCTGGTTAATGAGAACGGTCGCATTCTCCACTCCTTTCTCCCCTTGCTCATCAGGAAATAGCAGAGCGGGGAGCCCCCAGAGAATCCGGCTCAATTAGGCCCTGCAGGCAGCACGGGCTGCCAAAGGGCTATGTGAGGAGAAAATTTAGCCACCTCATTTGAGAGAGAAGGAGGGAGGGCAAGGGCTTTAATGCAGCCTGCCACCAGCACTTACAGGTGCACGAGTGATGGGAAGTGCCACTTCAAAGAGCCCTTAAAACGGCAGGAGTGTGGCTGGCCAGAGACCCGGACTTTGAAGTCACACAGGGCTGGGATTAGATCTTGCTTGTGATGTTACTCCACCTTCTGGAACCTCTGTTTTCTCATTGAAAAACATAAGAAAAATGACAAGGACCTCATCATGGGCTGTTTGAGATTGTGTGTGTGTGTGTGTGTGTGTGTGTGTGATCGCACAGTGTTGCAACTGGCACCCTGCCCCGTGCTCAGCTCCCAACACACCTGCCTGATGGACTTCAGTGCTCTCTGCTTCTCTTCCGGCTGCGAGTCCTCCCTACTTTCTCCTCTCCGATGTGACCCTGAAAGGGCTCTGAAGGCCACTCTAAGACATTTGGTCTTATTTTTTCTAGGGCCAGCCTCCACAGGACAGGACCCACTCTTCCTCTTTATTTGTCCTCTTCCTATTGTGATCCTCAGAGGTCCCCAGTTGTCTCATATGAGTCAGATGTCACTCTTGCCTTTGCTGTCTATAACAAAGGAGAGTCACTGGGGGACATGGAAGCTGGTGAGCCCTAGTCCTTGTTCCTTCAGGTTTTCAGAACCCCCCTTGGTGATAATATTTCTATTTAGCAAAGCAGAAGCACGTATTATCTCACTTTTGTTCTTTCCAAGGACCCCATGTGATGAGGTGGGGCCGAGTCTCCACGGTTTAAATAACTTGGCTAATAACTCACTTCTAGGAAGAGGAAGAGCTCAAAGTCAAGTATTCCAAGGCAAAGCCAAATGTATTTTCCTTTCTTCTGGAATTCACTCGTGTTTGGCTCTGCGTCACTCAGGACAGTGGCTTAAAACAGCAAAGCTTTATTTTCTCTTCATGCTGTGTTTCTGTCACAGATCAGCTGGGGTTGCCCTCACTAAGTCACCACCCTGGGATCGTCTGCACTCTGAGAGCCAGGCTGTTAGAGCAGCCACTCCTCAGCATCACTAGCTGCTGGGGCACAAGAGAGTGGGGCACACTCATCCAGCTTGCTTGATCTTAGAGAATCAGCCTGGAGGTGACCCGTCTCTCCCGCTCAGGTTTTATCCACCCTACAAGTTCAACAGGGCAGGGAAGGACAACTCCTAACCCTCCCCGCAAAGGGAGCAAGGACACCAGTGAACAGTCCACCATCCATCCCATAGTTCTTGGTCTCAGCTGCGGAGTGCTGTAGCAAGAAATGGTAGTGAAACCATCAACATGGCACACGATGGCAAATATCATGGGGCAATGTTGACCCCAAGTCTTGCCCCAGGTTGGAGGCAGAGACAGAGGGACGGAGAGGCATAGCTGTAAGGTTGTCTGCTCTGGAGGAGACGACTTAGAAGAAGATGTTTATATTTGGATCATGGATGACATAAAATATTAGCAACAGGAGAAGCGATATGGGCTGCAGTCCCCTGCGTGGCTCCTTCCCCCTGATCAGAGCCACTGTTCCAGGCTCCCGCATGGTTCCAGGCCACCTGCAAAGCTCACAGTTTTGTTTTTTAATATTTTTGAGTTGTAGATGGACACAATATCTTTATTTTATTTATTTATTTTTATGTGGTGCTGAGGATGGAACCCAGGGCCACATAAAAATAAATAAATAAAATTTGAGAAAAACACTCTACCACTGAGCTACAACCCCAGCCCAAGGCTAACAGTCTTAACAGGACTTTTATGAGTGTTTATACTGGTTTACTGAGAAGCGTGGAGAACCAAATAACTTTATAGTTACAAAGAACCTTATTTTCCCCTAAAGAATAGCATAAAAAAATTCTAGGTGTTTGGTATTGATACAACAGATCAATGTCAGAGCCCTCAAATAAAAAGAGCTTATGGCTGAATTCTAGGACTCTCCTTAGGACATGACTTCTCCTTTGTATTTATTTCTATTTACATTGTGCTTTTGCCCTTTCTTCTTATAACACTGGCTTGTTCACCCAGATTGAATTAGCCCAGGCTCCCCTCCTGGTTTATGCAGCCCAACCCACACACAGGTCAGATGTATTATCTACTTCCTCTTCACACTCCACTACTTCCAGGAGGATTTGAGACAAGTTCTGCTTTACACTTGTGGTGATGCAGGACAGCGAGAGCAGAAACCAGAGCAGAGACTGCAGCAGAGCAAATAGCTAATGACACGTGCTGAGCCCTGACATGGCTGTGAAGTTTCTGGAAGTTGCAGAAGGAATGTGCTGGCCTCCTTGGAGCGTCCTGCATCTGACAGCCTAGGCAGATTACAGGATTACACAGGAAGTATCGCTCTGTGGGATGTCCCCTCCTGCTCGGTCAGGGCCACCTCTCCAGTATGCAGAGGCTTACAAAGATGGACTTATTGGTAGGAAAGGTTTGCAACAAAATCAGGGGCCGCGCCTGCTTCCAGCAGCCCTCTGCCGTCTGCCCACCTTCCTGCCTGTGTAACTCATGGGGAAGAGGATCTGCTCAGAGGGCAGCAGAGGGGGCTTTTCCGCACCACCTCATCCAGGAACTTTTGTTCAACTGCATTCTTCTAACATTTCTTTTGCAACTCCTTTTTCAGAGCCTGGAAATGAAGAGATGGAGCAGGTGGGGTCCTGGACATAGGCATTTGTGAACAACCAAGTTTATCTGATTCGGGAGCCCCTCGGACACCTCCTATGGTTGTCTAGGGAGATGGTCACAACTAGATAACCAGTTACCTTTCCAGAAGGTAATCAGGCAGCCTCCTTCACTAGCTTTGTCTTGAGGTTGGGGAAGGATACACTTGTGATTCCTACACAGAATTGAGGCCCAGAGAGGCTGAGCACCAATAACAGTCCCTCAGAACCAGGAAACCCGGACTCCACCATTTCCCTCTGGTTGTGACCCTCTCCACCTTCTACTCCATGTTCCACATACCCAGGACCCCAAAAAGTGCTGCCTAAAAACCATCACAGCTTCCAGGACCTGCACAAACTTCTTCCCAAGACCCCTTTGGGCCTCGGAGGTGCCCATTCAAGCAGGAGTGGCAAAGGTGGGGTTAGCCACAGTTTGCACCATTGGCTTGAGTGTCCTCAAACCATCCCCCATGCAGTACAGGATCTAGTGAAGGGTGCAAAGAAGGGTGGGATGGCCAGGAGGCCAGTTTGTGTTAGAGTCTGTAAACAAGTCTGGATGGCGCCTGGCATTTTGCCAGAGGGAGTGGTTTGTGAAGTAACGCCAGTGAGCCATTAAGTGTGGAGATTCCTTATTGGTTGACTGCTGTATCGAGTTTATGTTAATTAGATAAGCTGTGTGGAATGTATAAATACCGCTCCTGTCCTACAATAAAGGGCTCCCATTCCTGCTGTATCAACTTACACAAGTTTTTCGTCACCCCCCCCCCCCCCCCCGCGTTATTTTGCTGCAGCCGGACTGCGGCAAGTTTGCTCTTGGTCCTGAAAACATGGGGATGGCCTCGTGAGTGGGCACTCGGGAGGTGACTGTAGGGCTAAAATAATAGCAGAGCCTGAGTCTAGGACAGATTTCTTCTTGCTAACAAGGAGTTAACCCACCACTGTTACCTATTTCTGATTGTTTACGGGAAGATTTGATCATGAGAGGCCAATGAGAGTGTTCAGGAGTCTGATTCTTCTTGTCTATCTAAATTACCATCTCAGGAGGTAAAGCAAACCAATTTACCTGGAGGCTTTCATCAAGGAAATCCATAGACAGCCCAGGAACCACATGCTAACAAGATAGTGAGTCTTAGAGTTGAAAAACAAAATAAAAAGCCAAACTCCAACTAAAATGTTTCCCTTTATAATAAGCTCCCACTTAATTCAGACACCAAACTATCCAAAGGTAGCAGTACCATAAGAGAGACAAATATTCTGGTAAACCACATATTGGTTTAGGATTACCCATCCTAACAGAATTAAATATGGAAATTTAAAAATTGTACTAAACGTAATCATTACCCTTATTCTTTATCATCAACCTCAGTAACTCAGGCAGATTGCCTTTTTTTACGTAAGTGGGTGATATGTACTTAGGTTCTCTCTCCAAAGGTGGATTAGGAGGGAAAGTGTCACAAAATGTCCCTCCTGGTGAAAACCATAGACAGACATAGCCCTGCTCATTAGGAAGAGCTGGACATGTCCTCCTACCTCTCTCTATAACTTGTGACTTCATTGTAATGGTGGCACCTGAACATCAGGTTGGACTCTCTCAGCTAGCATCCTTTCAGACTGTATGGCTCTTCGAAGAATTCTCTTTCAATATGCCTTCCTTCTCACCACTCTCCTTCTGCCATGGAGGTAGAACTGCAGTTGCATCCCCAGCCCAAATGGTTATTTTTCTGTTGGAGGCCCTTCACCCTGAAGGTTTCCCAGGTCTTTTGGTGTCTTTTGCTTCTTTCCTTATTGTCTTAATCAACTCTGCCTTCTCCCGACGACCCAGTAGGCATATTTCTCCCCAGGCCATTTGGAGGAATTCTCCAGCAATTCCATAGCCCTAGAATATAGGACAGATTTTGTGGAGAGTGAGGTGGGAGTGGGTTGATGCATCCTAAGTGCCATGTTACAGAGTGTTATTTTGATTCTAAGATCAACAGTCACCATTAAGAAGGTTACGCAGGAAAGGGATATGATGGAGTCTTTGAATAGGTGGGTTGGACTGAAGAGAGATTTTGGACACTGGGAAAACAATCATTGCAGAATTGAACTTGAGCTTTTGGATAAAGCTGACTTCATATAGTTTCAGTATTTGTCAACTTTATGGCTATTAAGGGGCTATTGTTTACTTTCTCTGATACTCAGTTTCTAATGAGGAAAAAAGTCAAAATGCTTCATAGTATTTCTGTGAAGGTTAAAATAGGTGTAAAAATCTCCCTCTAGCAAACAAGGTGAGACAGAATGACTGTCTAAACTGGGTGGTGCTTCTGGAAATGGAGAGTAGGAACAGACTCTGGAAACTGTCACCAAGTTGGAAGAGGTTGCTGTAGGCCCCTAGGGGTTCTACCTTGGGTGACCCTGTGGGTCTGCAGGTCCTGACTTAAGGGAGTTCAGAAGGAAAGACAGATTTGGGGGGCTGGTGGTGAAAAAGCAGGTAATGGATTTCAGTTTGGGTATGTTAAATCGAAGGGTTAAGCAGAAGGTGTTTTGGAACAGGTGTTCATAGTTCACCAAAAAATAGGCATCTAGAGAGCTCAGTCTGTTGGGGAACCGTGAGAACATGGGTCGTTGTGGATACTATGGGATTTTTTTGTGGCTTGCCTGAGAAGAGTTGGGTTCGTTCTCTGTCACTAATGCTTTTGCCTACTAATTCATCCATCAAATATATGTTGAGTATCTACTGTGGGTCAGGCTGAGCAAAGGTGAG
Source organism: Callospermophilus lateralis (assembly GCF_048772815.1). Taxonomy (NCBI): domain Eukaryota; kingdom Metazoa; phylum Chordata; class Mammalia; order Rodentia; family Sciuridae; genus Callospermophilus; species Callospermophilus lateralis. Next base: position 98,339,573 of record NC_135316.1, on the reverse strand, counting down.
CAGGCAGAAATTATCCTGGTCCTTAAGGACCTTCAGTATATAGTAGAGGATCAAAGAGGGAAAGGATGCATATGACCTTCAATGCCAGGCAATTAGGAAGCCAGGCTTATGTTTGAGCTGGATACCAGGATGCTCCATGGTGTACGGTGTGAGGTAGAGCTGATCTATCCTCTTGGGCCGTGGCATAAGGAAGAGGGAAGACTGTTTTGGCTCAGAGTGTCTGAGCATGGAGCAAAGTACAGATCAACACTAGACTTGTGCAAGAAAGGCAGGAAAGGTGGGGTTTGAAGGCTCAGATGGCTGAGGGTGGTTCCCTGGTGGTTATTCTGGGGTTCATGTCTGGTGAATGCTGAAGGGATCACTGGAAACATTGAAGTGTTTTGGCTCATAAGGACCCTATTCTTGGAACTTTAGCATTTAGTATTTGTCTGGCTCATGGAAGAGGCATAATGAATGTTTTTAGAATGGAAAGAAGCCTACAAAGAAAAGAAGAAAGGAGACAGCGAAGAGGCTTGAATTGTCATCACGCTGGTGGTAGATTTAGAAGGTGGTAAAGGTATGGGAGAGTCCCTCCTGACATTCTGAGTCGTGGGTACCACTCTGGTGGATATCTTGGTAATTTGAGTTTGGAGGCTTTTAAAAATTAGTGAATATTTGGTCTGATAACTTCCAGGAAAGCTGATGACTAGTAATACCAAGATATGCAGCATCACTGTGTGATGGTGAATGTACTGTATACCTTTTCCAAATTTCATGATCTCACCTAGAGATGGCTCTCTCTCCTAGACAGCAAAGAAAGTGAAGATATTAGCAGAGGGTCCTGGCTGTGGCACCCTCAGTCTTTAGCGGCTAAGCTAATGCATTGAGCTTCTGTTGCTGCCTCCACAAGGGGAGCTGCATGGGGTGGCAGGGACTATGGGCTGTGACTTGCAGCTGCACATAAGAAATACTAAGCATCAGCAGTGGCTTCTTAGAAGAACAGTAATGTATGTGCTTCTGCTTAAAACTTAACTGGCAGGCTTCCTGGCGGGGCTCCTAGGAGGGGTGCCCTGATTTGCAAGGATTTGATGACTTCTTGTACCTAACACCTGTAGGTGTTGAAACGAGCAGGGGAAGACATAAACACCTGGCTGTGCCTCTGATAAGGTGAGCACCGTGAATTTGTGAAGGCACCATCTCTCCTTTCCAGCAAAGAATTTTTTATATTTATTCAATCACTGCTACCTTGATATTAAAATTGCCAGTGCTCTTGCACAGAAATATTTTAAGATTATATTCTTCAATTAAGAAAAAAATCAAGCCATCTCTATCTGCCACAGAAGGCTTCTTCCTTCCTCCACTCCTTGGAGTCTTTCATGATGGGGTAGCTATTCACACATTAAACTCAAAGATAGTTCCATTTCTAAAGCTCTGATAAAGTCGTCACTCCTTTATTTATTTATTTATTTTCTCAACGAGCTACATATTATTCACAGGAGCTGATGACATCCTGAAAGCAAGCTGTCCCCATGGCCTTCAGACACTAATTTGTGAGGTCCTGATTTCCTCTTTATCTTCAAGTCTTCTTATTTCACATGCCACAACTGTTTGAATAGTTTAAATGATCAGATACATGTGAGCATGACAGCAGAACGGTGAGGACTCTGGCTCTGAGTTTCCAGATTAGGATGACAGATTTCAGTTGGGTGAATTTTTACTGTCCTACCCTCCTTTGTGTATAGATATGGCGCTAACTATAGTAATAGTGTATCGCCAGTGATATGAAGGGAGAATCCTAGTTGATCTCTAATCCAGAGTTGTCACTCCAGATAATTAAAACAAAGGACTGGAAGGAGGAAGAAGGGAAGCACATAAATGTGAAGAGCTTCAGATGACATAAAAGAGAGTCAAGTAAGTGTGGCTGCATTTCTAACATGGATTTCAAAGAAATCATAGCCTATCATGACAGAAAATAGAAAAGAAGCACAAGTAGAAAAAACAAAGGAAAGGCAATAATCTAGAAATGATAATAATTATCAGTAATTATGTAAACAAAGAGAATTCTCAAAGTAAAAAAGGCAAAGATGCAGATTATGTGAGAAAAATCAAACTACATGTTCATGGTAAACTTTGAAATGTTTAAAATAATGCTCAGATGAAGGCTAGGGATATAGCTCGGTGGCAAAGCATATGTCTAGCAGGCTCAGGGATCTGGGTTTGAGCCCTCTAACCACAAGATAATAATGATAATCATAATAATGACAAAGAGAAAATTGGAGACTTTAAAGCAAAAATATTCAATGATTCAAGTCATGAGCACAAATAAATGACCAAAATATGTGAGCTAAGAATTGTTATGAATTGTAGAGACACATTACAGACAGATTCTTGTGCATTCTGATAAATTATGTTTATATATATATATGCATATATATAATCATGCATATATGTATATATGTATAGTTACACTCATGTATGTAGAATTTAAATGATTCTATACAGGAATATAAATGTAGGTGAACTGTTATATGTATGCCTTATATATATTTATATTAGATATTTCTATATTTTCTGTATATGTATGTGTGTGTATATATATGCATATATATGTATAATTTAATAAGATAGTACATATTCTTTTCAGGTATTCATGGAAGTTTTACAAGAATTTAATCATATACAAAGCCTCAAAGGGCTCTCAGTATAATTTCAACAAGTAAAAAACTGTGCAGGAGGAAGTATTTGAGACAATATAGTGGCTAAGAATAACAGAAATAAAACAAGTCTGCTTCAAACTAAAGGAAAGAAATGACAATGACGACAATGAGAAATGACAGAAAATTGAATGTAGACTGCCAATAAAAATGAAAGGTGGGGCTTAGGACATAGTTGAAATTGACAAGATTTAAAATAAAAGATTTAAAAACTGGACACCAATACCAAATAATAAGATGAACAATATCCAACCATAAGTGTAGGATTAAAAATTGAGAACTAAAATTCAATAGAAAGGTAAAATATGTAAAAAAAAAAAAAGCATAAAAAGGCAAAGAAAAAGCATTATTAAGACAAAGGGGAAGGTTTAGGAAAGAGACGAAGGAGGGAAACAGCCCAAGAACAGGAAGGAAGTGAGAGCTAACCAGGGGACTCTGGAGCCCGGAAATGGAGAGAGTGAGGTGTGATAAAAGGCCCCGAAGCCGGCTCACCGCAGGCTCTTCTCTGCCAACTCCACTGGCAGAGCGAGCACAGGTTCCTTTCAGTCACAAACAAGTAGATAAATTGCCCAAAATATTCCTAAAAACATAGCTGAGTTCAAGACAGGAAGGCAAACCTCCAGGTACAAAGATCAAAGAGGAAACGCTCAGAGGCTGTGGAGGCTGGCCCCTGGGGCTCCAGGTCAGGCCATCTCCCTGGAAAGTGGAGAGTGGGATAGAGCTGGGCTTGAGGAACAGCCCCGGGGAAGGGAGGCTGCAGAAGGCAGCCCAGGGAGGACGGAACTGGGGTGCCCCAGGATGCAGCCCTCAGCTGACCCTACTGGGTGCTTCAGAGCGAAGCCGAAGAGTTGCTGCCAGTCACGAGACATGGCCTCTGCCTCCACAGAGCATGATTAGCTGTTGCTTGGCCCCCAGGTCGTATCACCCTGGGGCAATGTCTGAGAACAGGGTCTTCAGACTCAGCTAAGGGGTGGTCAGCCAGCAGCTGTGCTCCCACTGTCTTAAGAAACAATAATCCAGGGTCAGGTGGAAGCTTCTAGAAGACCCATATAATTTTCTTTGATTACATGGAGAAATCAATTTTTCTTATTTTTCCACAAATCATTTAACTGCTTCTATGTCATTTTGACAATATTGATTATTTTTTTCTTTCTGTTTTTTGGGGAAGATGTAACCAAAGCAGCTCACTGTCTTCTCTCCAACAGGTATGCAAAGCCACATAAATGCTACTTACTTACAAAATATAAATTTCAGTGTTATATGAGTGGAAAATTTGAAAAAGAAAAGTTGAGAATGACCAAAACTACGAAAATGTAGAATTACATGCAGCTATTAAAATCATGTTTTTATAGAATGGTTATTAAGAAGTTCATATACATAGTTCCATTGATAGATATATGATTCCAATTTCTTAAAGCATTTTTCAAAAATTTACCCTAATTGCTAAGGCATAAAAATATGAAAGGAAATAGATCAAAATAATCTCAGGGTTGAATTCTATAATGTATGGATTTTAAGTAACTTATATTTTTCTGAATAATCTAAGATCTTGTATTACTTTGTAATCATAAAATATTAACATTGTTTGTAAAGTAAAGAAATAATTGCACTGGCCTATTTTATACAGCATTAATTTGCATATTTATATTTGATATGAGAACTGGCCTGTGAGAATAAAACAGTATTATGTGGATTGGATAATTTCAATATACTCCACGGTTTTTCAATTTTACTTTTAATACTACAGTAGTCTCCCCTGAGTCGTTGTTCCATTTCCCACACATTCAGTTACTTATGGTAAACTGTGGACAAAATTATTAAATGGAGTATTCTAGAAATAAACACTTCATGAGATTTAAATTGCATTCTGTTTCAAGTAGTGTGATGAAACTTGCACCATCCTGTTCCATCTTGCGTGGGACATGAATCACCCCTTCGTGCAGCGTATCCATGCTGGGTGTGCTACCTGCCCACTGGTCACTTGGTCATCTTGGCTTCAGATATATTGTTGTCATATTGCAATGCTGGGTTCAGGTCACCCTCATTTTAATTAATAATGGCCCCAAATGTAAGAGTAGTGTTGATAAAAATTTGGATATGCCAATGAGAAGCTGGCAAAAGTTCTCAACTCAAGGAAAGGAAAAATTATAAGCTGAGTATCATGGTTTAGATATGAGGTGTACCCCAGAAGCTCATCTGTGAGACAATTGAAGAACATTTAGAGTGAAATGATTAAATTATGAGTTGTGGCTTAATCTGTAGGTGAACCCACTGACGAAGCAGGTGGTAGCCATGGGGAGGTAGGGTGTGGTTGGAGGAGGCAGGTCTCTGGGAGGGTGCCTTTGGGGTTTATATTTTGTTGCTGGTGAGCTGAGCTCTCGCACTTCTTCCTGTTGCTAGGTCCTCAGCTGCTTTCCTCCACCACAGTCTTCCACCATGATGTTCTGCTTTACCTGGGACCATAACTATGGAGCTGGCCATCTATAGACTAAGACCTCTGACACCATCATGAGCCAAATAAACTTGTCCTCCTGTACGTATTCTCATCAGGTCTTTTGGTCATAGTGGTGAAAAGGCTCAGGTTGCTGAGATCTACAGTGAAATACAGTAGGTGGAGGATTCTGTGTTATCCATGGTTTGGGGCACACACTAGAAATTTTGGAACATAGCTCCCAGAACAAAGCAGGGACTATTATATTTTCAAGATGAATGGAGAAAGAAGTTACCCTCAGGATTCCTAGGTCTTTCTCTTTTTCCAGGGTTTTCTTGGAAATCAAACCCCAAATTGCTCTCTCTGTCTCTGTCTCTGTCTCTCTCTCTCTGTGTCTAATCCATCTTTTGGAGTCTTTCCTATGGATAGTTCCCTTTCTATGATTCCCATTAGAGAGAGGGACATAGTCAGATGCCATTTTTTCTACAGTTAAAAATTCTCACCCATAAGCAAGGACCTACAGCTTCCACTTCACAGAATAGAAGAAAAATTATAAATTACATCATTCAAGAGAATTTCAAATAAATTTTTTTTCTCTGCTAGAAATTTCTCCTTCTTTGCTTTTATTATGGGAACAAGCTTTTTTTTTTTAAAAAAAAAATCTCACATTGAATCCTACACTTGAATCCATGGAGAAACCCTGTTAGAGCTCACTACTGTGGGTTTCTCTCCCTTTCCTCCTCCCCTCCTTCCTTCCTGTTCTCTTTCTTTCTGTTAAATGGAATTCCCAGATTCTTTACTCCAATATGTTTCTCTCCCACCAGTCTTTATCAAGTCTTTACCTCTCCCTTCATCTCCTGGTGGCTTTTCCATATTTCACAGCAGACTTCAAGGTGCAGAGGTGGGCACTGTGGGGGTGAGGGTGGGAGGCTAGGAGCACCATGGTTTAGAAGCTAATGTGTTTCAGAGCTCTGGAATCCTCCTTGGCCTCACAGGCTCTAAATTGTTTCAATCCCTATTTCCTTTGTCTCTGATGACTTTTAGAGTTTCCCATCCAATAACCACATTTGTATCCACAGCATGGATTTGCAGAGTTTGACTAAGCTGATCCCGTGGATTCAATTTCCATAAATCCCTTAAAGTGTTTAACTAACTTTTCTCATTTTGCAAAAATGTCTCTGACAAAAACACAGGGGAAAACAATTGTTCTTGACATCACAACAGTTTAATATGTTAACTTATCCATTAAATTGTGCTTCACATCAATGGAAATCCTCAGTTCTACAAACTATCATTTTTAAATAGCAATAAAGGTTGATAATGTCACAATACAATCTCCTAGTAACTGAGTTCATACATATTATTGCACAGAAACAAAAGGAAATATCTCTTAGGAGAAATAATTTACTAGCTATTGAATAACTATCTTTACATCTAAAATGGGGCACCAGATAAAGATCCAGATTTTTCTAACATTGAGTTGATAACATGAAAGAAAAATAGTAATGCAAGCAAAACCCAGAAAGTACTCTGGGGGAAAGAAAAAGGGGAGGAAAAGAAAAGATGACCACATGATTAAAAAAACACAAGGCCAGGAGATGGAAGGCTGGGTGACAATGACTAAGTCACACGCGACTCTGCTCTGCAGAACAGGGTTTTCCCCAGCAAGGGCTGAGGCTTTCCAGCAGGGCATCTGGCCCTTTGATGAGTGGCCAGAGTGCAGCAGAACACGGAACCCACAGAGGTCCCACTCAGCGTGCTGAAGCGTGGCAGTGACAGTGGTTTCCATAGACAATTTGGAACACAGGCTTGAGAAACATCTGTGTGTCCATGTTCCCAGATCTGGCATCCTGTCAGGTTACCTTGAGTCCTTGCCTGGACTTTGAGGGGCTTTTGGCTTGCAGACGTTGCTGGTGTTCACAGCTAGGCCAGTCCTCTGGAAATCTCTGCAGGGCAGGTTGGTTCTGTCACCGTACTGTGGAGATGCACGTGGCCACCAAACACACAGGTCTCGGCATCCCCCTGCTGGCCCAGAAGGGCTAATTCAAAGCATCGGGGAATGAGTTCAGATGTGTGCAGGAGAACGTGGAGAGAGACATAGGCAGAGGCTCATGTTCAGCAGAGATGGAGGAGCAGGATGACGAGCAATGCCCATAGCGCCTGGGAGGAGACCAATGCAGCCCCCTGGATGGCACTTGGTCCCGGCTTGGAAGCTCTCAGAGGAGAGCAGCAGAGGCACCAGGACTGGCAAAGGAAAGCCCTAGAGTGACAGTGGTGACCAACTAGGGTTTTCCTACCCACATTCAACCCAGCTTTCTCTTTGATTCCACCCCCTAACCCAACCAACCTTCCAGCTCTAAAGGCAGCCCGGTGTTCTGGTCCAGTCTCAAGAGCCCTTCTCTTTCCTGTTCTTTGCCGTGGCTGAAGGAATTGTGGTCCACATGCTACCACAGCTTGCCCCTGTTCTATATCTTAGAAATAGGAAACTGTCATTTTTCTGTTTTTCAGGATTGCCTGGCACATATTTTATTCATCATCTCTCCATCTTTGAAGGATCTGCCTCCTTTTGATAGCCCCATTTCTTCTATAGTTACCCTGCTCCCCCTGGTTCCCCTCCCCCACAGTCCTCATCACAGGGACTCTCTTCTCAGCCACAGGTTGTGTCTGGAGGAATTAAAAAAAAAAAAAAAAAATCTTTGAAGATGGTAGCTTGCTGCAGCCTAAAGCATTTCCTCTCTCTAGCGAATGTGCCAAGGAACTCATTTAACACCAGGAAACCCTCTAAGAACTAGCGTAATATTCTGCTGATAAAATTTCAGGGAGCTGGGGAAGGAGAAGTGGAGCAGGGCTTGTATTGATCACCCTTAAGCTTCACTAACAGGCGCTCCTGAGTCTGCATATGTCTAATACTGAGCTTCCCCGAGGAGTTGAGCACATCCTCTCCACCTTCTTCGTGAGTAGTTCTGGGGTTGAGGAGGGCAGACATCCAGCCAGAGGTGTCTGCACGCCTCCCCAGGGGTCAAGGGCTTGCTCAATACTGCTCATCTCCCGGGCATTTCACCCTCACCGAGGCCCCTGCACTGGAGGCAGAGTGGAGAGTCAACTCGACCTTGGCAGTTTCTAGGTCACTGCAGTTCCACAGTGAGGTGAGGGAAGATATAAATCAATAAAGACTTAGATTTCATATTCTTGCAATTCCCAATCCCAAAACGGATGCTGAGCAGCATACAGTAGTGGGAAAGGCTATGCAGTCGGAAGACTGCGGCTCTGAGCAACTTGCTAATGAATTAGATTCTCTGGGAAATCTCTCAATGTCTCTAAATCTTCATTCCCAACTCTCAAATGGGATAATGAATAGAACTCCCCTTTAGCACACAAGAACGCAATGAAGGCCAGATGAGATATTAGATGTAAAAATGTTTTGAAAAGCATTAAACGCCATACAAAGTGATGAATTTTAATCTCATCTCTTGCAAAACATATGATGAAATAAATGACATTGAAAAGCACTTGAAGTATTTTTCAATTCCCTATTGTGTCAGAGACTAATAGTTTTGATCAGTATTAATTTTCACATTGTTTCTTTCATAATGGAACCCCCGCACTTATCGAGGTACCTGGCAATGAAGAGTAAAGACATTTTCTCTGCAGTTGGATGTGGCTAATGTCTAAGTCCTAGCCCATAAGATGTGACTGGAAGTGATATGAGCAACTGCTCTTCACTTCCCCTCTATCATCATAAATGAAGATAAGATAGCAGGAGCTGCAGCAGCCATCTTGGAGCATGGGGTGGGTGCCACACATGAAAATGTAAAAGCAGTAAGAGAGGACCTGGGTTTCTGAGAATGTCACACACCAGAGCTATCAAACCCATCTGTCTTAAGTGAGAGGAAAATAGCATCAATCTTATTTATTATTTGAATGTCTGGGTTAAAACGGTCAAATGGGATTCCTGCCTACTATGCTTAATCTTAATGTTTTGATGCTCTAGTTTCAGCTCCTTAGTAAGTCTATCTGGTAACCTTCTCCCCCAAATTAGCACTATCTCTACTCAGACTTTTTTTTAAATTTTTTTTTTTTTAGTTGTCAATGAACCTTTATTTTATTTATTTATATGCTGTGCTGAGAATTGAACCCAGGGCCTCATACACGCTAGGCAAGTGCTCTACCACTGAGCCATGACCCCAGCCTGTCCACTCAGACTTTAAATACTTCGAACCTTTGGTCAAACTATGGTGAAGTTACTCTGTTAGATGAAAATGAGCACACCCATGATTTCCTGAACTGTTGTCTAACATTGTTTGTTAAGATCACTGATTATTTCTCCAGTTACCAAGAGCAGGCTGCCAAAAAGCCAGAAGGAGACAAAATAAGTGTGTATCTTGGTTCTTAATAAAATGTCTCCCCCTTTCCCCACACAGAGAAACTCATATCAACGTGCTCACTAAGGCTTCCATTGCCAAGAGAAGGGAAAGGGTGTCCACCTGGGGACTGCAGGGGTTGACAGGACGTGGAGCTCCCCGTGTGTGTCTGTGTATGTGTGTGTGTGTGTGTGTGTGTGTGTGTTCTGGAGCTTTGGACACTAATGCCCTGGAGCTGATTTGGGCTGGGACCTTGAGGTCACTGACTGCCCATGCATGGATCCTTGGGCCCAGGTGCCTTCCACGGGCATCCTGTCCCTGAGAGTCACTCTGCATGTAGGTGTGTAGCCAATTTCCAGAGAACACACTACTTCCCTAACTCTCCATTTCCATCAACACAGGACCCCAGGGACGTGACAAGTGCGCTGCTTTACAATGAAATGATATGAGGAGGAGGCCCACGTCCGTCTTTTTAATTTGCTCAGTGCTGGCCTGGGGCCAACATACAGAGATGGCTTCTCCTCTGAACATCCTGCTATCTGGTCTCAAGCGGAGCCCCATACATCAAGCCTTCAGCAGAAAGGCAGTGGAAAAACCTTTTGATAGAAATCCCAGGTGCCTTGGGAACAGTGTGAAGTGAGCAGGGGCTGCCTCCGCGTCTCAGCGCGGCACGGGTTCCCTGCCAAAAAGTAAAGTGGGTTTAGAAGAAACAATCCAAATGCTTTCCAGCTTGTTTTGATTTTCCACGTAACAAAACACTGGATTGTCGGTGTGTGTGTGTGTGTGTGTGTCCGTTTCCATGTGTCACAGTGCAGAGCGAGCGGTAGGGAGAAGGAAAGCTTGCAACCTTTCTATTCTGGGTGAGACACGAGACTGTAACACCCAAATGTGAAGATGGAGACACAGCTCCTCATTAGTCCCTGCAGCAATGTCCCTTCCCTCCCTACTTTAGGGACACATGATTGGAAAGGGGAGACACAAATATTTGGTTGGCATTTTTCTACTAACTGACAAGTGCTATTTTCTTGGCCCCTTTTAACTCACTCTTATATATGGCTCACACAGTGCAGCTGCCCAAGAAGTCATTGATCTCAGCTCGTTGCTGAATCAGTGATGTGGAAGGGACTTACCCAAAAGCAGCACGGCTCTGGGTCACTGCTAGCTTGGTGCTATCACAGTTGTGCCACCTATGTGGGTCAGAGACAAATATTTCAGGACAATAACATCTGGATTCTTGCATGATTGACGGGAGGCTTTAGGAGACCTGAGCCTTATCCCATACGGAGAGCAGGATGGAATAAATAAAGCGTTTGCACTTTGCGGTCAGCTAGGTCTACCTTACAATCCATGGGGAAGCCACCTATGGTCTCTGGGCTTCTCTTTTCTCATCTGGGAAACTGGAACCAAGACTATCTACCTTGTTAATGCAGAGTATCCTTAAAGTATGGAAAGGGTCCCCCTGGGTTCATAGCACAAGGGAGCCTGTCCTCAGCTAAGTCAAGGGCAGTGAGAGAAGCATGGGAGCCACTTCTCCAGATCTGTATTGGATGGGGACGTGGGGCTGTCCTCTGTGCAGCAGCTCTCCATGAATGCTGGTGGGTTGATGGACTCTCTACCCCAGAGAGCATTCTGCGGGGTGGCCCATGGAAAGCAGGCTTAAACATCAAACACGTTGGATGTTGATGAAACAGGCTTCTCCATCTGACTTAGGAAGTTCACTCGTCTTTGGACTCCTTGGAAGGACTGATCACATCAATGTGTGTGAAACTTTCTACCCGCTCTGAGCCTCCAGTTGGAGGAGAGACACACTTTTCTCTTCCTTCCTTCCTACTTCCCCCATTGGTCAGTGCACTTTTGGTCACTGTACTTGTGACTGGGAAAAGGTGAAAATAAGCTCTTGGCAATACAGTGGGTTTTGGTTAAGTTTATACCCTCCGACCTGATTTGCTGGGTGAGTGCAATCTAAGAACAGGTGCACACAACATGGGAAGGAACTTTAGGCTACAAAGATTGGGAACGTTGGAATGTAGTGTCTGTATCTATGTCTGGAATGACCATCTGGTGAGTGATGTTCGTGTCTCCTGGCCCAAATCAGAGTTACTATTCATGTAGTGACCTCAAATATATTTTGTATACATACCAGCTAAGCTCCTGTTCTTTAGGCCAAGTTCTTTTTAAATCTCTTTTCTTCTAGAACAGTAGAATTTCAAACCTGGTAGTACCTTGGCAAAGAAGAGGATTGTCCCCAAAGAGATTAAACTCTGAAATATTCTTTTAAAAACTAAGATTCTGTAGCTGGTTTGGAAATGTTAAACATGTTATTTCTCCTGATTTTTTTTCTCCCCTAATTGATCATTCATTCCTCACATGGAAGATTACAATTGGTACAGTGTGATGTCCTCAGTAAATAAGCAGTTCCCCTAAAACCCACCAATGTTCATTTCACAGCCACAGCCACCCCTGTCCTGTGTCCACTCCCTGTCTCCTAAGGATGAGGAGGAAGCATGGCATAGAGCCGGGATGCCAGGTTTGGTGGGATGCGGGTCTCTAGAGATGGTCAGTGATTTTGTTGAAAAACAACTGCAGCAACAAAACACGTTACTTAGGATGGAAGCTGCATTCAAACAGAGTTCAAAGACGAGAACCAGCGGCAGGTGAGGGTCGGCGTGCAACCTCATCTAAGGGCAGAAGCCTCCTTCCCTTTCTCTCTCTTTAAAAGACTAATATTTCCATGACAGAGACAGTATGAAACAGACCAGGTTCAGCAGAACATCCAAGCCATAACTTGGCTTTTCATGTGCATCTCTGTGGGTCCAGCTCCCCAAAGGATCACCTGCAAGGCTGCACAGATCACATAGACCCGTTCCTTCGGCTGCTGCTTCTCCTTGACCTTCAAATGTTTTCTATGTAGGATGCATCCCTACCCTACTTCAAGTCACTGGTTGAAAATGTCAAGAAAAAAAATGAACAAGGCAGATAACCTCCAGCTGGATAAAAATGAAGACCAAGAGGAAGCAGATGTCCCAATACAGCCACCCGGAGCCAGCAGTCCTCTGGATGGCCCAACGTCTCCAACAGATGGTCAGTGCACCTGCTCACGCCCCCCTCCCGAAAGAGGAGTGGGCAGGGGGTCACCATCTCACCACCTGGCTGTTGTAGTCCTCAGTGACAGTCCCCTCTGCGGCTCCGTCCTCTTTTGGCCACCGGTGGGCCCGGTGCTCGCGCTGCAGCCTCCGCTCCTCCCGCCGCTTTTGGCGGTCCCGCTGGTGCTCTAGCTGCTTGGTGTGGTGGTAGCGCTGCTGGAAGAGGTCTCTGGCATACTCGTACAGCTGCATGTCCAAGAAGTTGAGCTCCTCAATGCGCTGCCGGGCGCCCTCGTTGATCTCCACGTTGGAAGCCCGCGTGATGTTGAACTGCGTGAAGGGGGAGATGAACTTGAGGTTGAATGTCCTCTCAAAGAGAAACTGAGTCTTCCGCTGGAACTCGGTGAGCCCGAAGAAGGCCATGTTCTTCAGGTTGCTCTTGGCGCTCTGCAACAGGATGGCGTTCCTCTCGCTCTCGTTCATGGAAGTCAAGTTGTAGCAGCCCACCAGGCTGAGGTCGGCCAGCATGCGCACCTGGCGGTTGTTGGCCAGGTTGTAGCTGCAGTCCATAAACTCCCGCAGGCTGACCCCAGACCAGTCGTCCCCAGGGTAGCAGGTGGGCAGCTCGTCGGGGGTGGGGCTCCTTCCATCACACATATGGAGAGAGGTTTTCCACGTGGCCCCCCTCTGGACGTGTTTCCATTCGCTCAGGTACCGCGACACGGGATCCCGCAACATTGTGATGTAATAGAAATTCCTGCAAGAAATTAGAGGAAGAGTGTCAGTAGCTGACGACTCTAACACTGAAACTGTGAACCTCTGTGATTTTACAGCCACAGGAGTCCAGGAGCTCTTCTGCCAAATGCTCAAAAGAGATTGTTGGCCTGGATTTGCACCCATCAGGAGGGTGGGTGCTATTTCCATAAAGACAGGCACTGCAGACCCACTTTCAATACTAAGTGTAGAATGTGGAGAGGAAGGGGTGCGCCCGCTCATTCGCTGATGCAGTACTAATGCTAGTGATGTCTTATACTTAGAGAAACACCATGATTTTAAATGTATTTCTGTTTGTTACTTTATTTGATCCTTTTGACAACCTTTTGGAGTAGCTGGGTTTCTGCTTGAGAAGGAAACATGCAAGGACGTGAACTGACTTGTCCAAGGCTATGGAAGTGGAAAGCCAATTCCTCTTCCTGTGTTCTGTGTACACAGCTATTCTGGATCACGAGCAAGGTGGGGCTGGGGAGGACATGGGCGATTCCCCCAGCCCTGTCCCTAGGAGTGTTTGAGCAGAGCCTAGAAGTCTATCTGTCACTGAAGATGTAGAAAGGACCACATGGAGGAGCAGCCTGAACACCAGGACTCCAAGCTCTCTTCATGCTCTAAAACCCCATTTTGGCCTTTGTGCTTCCACAGAAGCCAGTCTGATCCCTGTTCCTCCACTCTAGTCCATGGCCCATTGAGTTGGGTCCACTTCAGAAATGTGGGGTCAATCATGTTAACACAGAGATCCCCCAGAGGACAAGAGTGGTCCCAGAATGCCCTATAAAGAGCACCAGGCCTGCCCTGACCCTGTGCTTAGTGCTACAGAGAATCTAGGAATCAAGGCTGGTGCTGGTTCCTGGCAAGTGGTCACAGGGGGTGCACAATGTCCTGAGAAGAAAGCATTACTGTGCAGCCGTGGCCTCAGCCTGGTGCCAGAGGGCCAGACCGAGCCAGGCCATTGGTGCTTGACTCATCCTAGCAAGTGTTCTTTGTAGAAACTTGACAGGAAACACACACACACACACACACACACACACATTTTGACAGAGAATCTGCCAAAGAATGACTTTGGATTGACCTTGAATCCTGTACTATTTTGTCAAATATCTCTGTTATCAACCAGTTATGGGTATTATTTGCCCAAATCATTCCTATGTGCACTCATCGATAAAGGGTGGGTCTGACTACAGTTAAATCAAAGGCTATCTTAAGGTGCATGAGAAACTGAAGGAACAGCGGGAGGGCTAGGAAGTCACTCTGCCCCTCTGTTCTCACAGCTCATCGCCACACTGAATGCAGTTGGACCCAGGGGTCAGGACAGCTTCCATGCTGGAGAGGACTGCTCTGCACACTCTCCAGAAATCACCTCTGTCGGGGAAGAGTTATCGTGGCTTTCAGTGGGATGGTGAAGAGGGAGGAGGAAAAGGAAAACCAGGCTACATTTTCAGGGCACATGTAGCTCATTGGAGAACCTAAAACCAGTGGAAAAGAACAATTTCTTAATTCCAAAGAAGAGAACCTAGAGGTGCTTAATAAGCACATGAAGAAAAAACACAGTGTTGAAGATTACATTTAATTTAAAGGAGATCTTTTGCTCAAGTCGTCTAACAGATCACTCCTGGACCCCTTAAAAAAACTGCTTTGCCACAGGTGGGGGCAAACGTTTTCTAATTTTGTCTTAAATCGCAATGATGAACTTTTTTTTTTAGATTAAACTCACTGACATGCTTCAATACCAAATGCTTTCCCCATAGATGAGCACCCAAGATCCATGATGGGGCAAACTTGCTGAATGCCAGGTACCATTCCAAGACCACGGCAATGCTCTGGGGTGGGGCTTTGTTTTCACTTAGTATTGCATAAACTCAGAACTTGAAGAGATGAAATAAGCTTCCCAAGATGACATTGCTAGCAAGTTACAGAATCTGGACTTAACTAGGTCTGGTTCCCTTCAAAACAACTTTTTGTTGTTGTTGTTGTTTTTTGGTTTTGGGGCCGGGGGATCACAACATCATGAAAAGGAAAACCACTCATTTTATAGGAAATCTTCACCCTGGTGCTTATTCTACTAAACAGGACGGGGAAAAATCCCAGCAAAAGTAATGAAAAAATAAGTTTAAGGGCAAAAATCTTTAAAATTCTGTTTTTTAAAGGAATTAATAAACTACATTATTGAAAGTTATGCATTTTTCTATATTCTGTTGTTGTGAATGGATAGCCTCATTCCAATAGGAAAGCCAGATAGTTCTGAAATGTGCTAAAGAAACCTCAATATCTTAAGTCACACTAGCGGCCCACTAACTAGGAGGAGGAAGGCATTGAACCTGCCAAGGACGGGCAAGCCTTTGCCCTCACCGTGGCCAATCACCATCCCACAGCACTCTGTTCTCTTTCTGGGTGAAGGAATGATGACTCCATCAGTGGAAGAAAATGTCCTAGCAGGTCAGTAGGGAGAGCAGGGAATGCCTGACCCAGCCTCTGGGTTCCATGAGGGAATGGTGACGGTGAAGTTTGGCTCCAAGTGGATATGACAACTTCTGAACACTAGATGACATTCACCCTGGACCCCGCTGTAGTCCTGTGTTGGGACACCTCCTATTTCACTTCTACCAGCAGAAACTGGTTTTCATTTCACACAACAATTTGCATAATAAATATAGAAGAACAGTCATGATGAGACCATAAGTAGTGGGTTAAGGGTGCCACACACCTCAGGGCAGAAGAACTTAAACTGGAAAGATTGCTGAATCAGGTCAAATCAGACTACAAATGAAAAATTTCCAGCTTTACTGTTAAAATACAAAACACCCCAAACGATGTAAACAGCACCCGTAAAAATTCCAGGGACAATCAAGGAATATGTCTCCATCTCATTTATGGTATCAAATTTAATATGATCCAGGTTTTTAAAGAACCATTGGAATTGGAGGCTTTTGGAGATGTGAGTTACAAAGGGTGGTGGCGTGAAGATTTAACTGAATTCTGCTGGGATATGAAGCAGCTCTGGTCTCACTGGGAAAGCTGGCCCTAGAGCTTCCAGAAGCTTTGTTGCATTAGAGATCCCACTGAAAGCCACGATAACTCTTCCCCGACAGAGGTGATTTCTGGAGAGTGTGCAGAGCAATCCTGACCCCTGGGTCCAACTGCATTCAGTGTGGCGATGAGCTGTGAGAACAGAGGGGCAGAGTGACTTCCTAGCCCTCCCGCTGTTCCTTCAGTTTCTCATGCACCTGTAAGATAGCCTTTGATTTAATTGTAGTCAGATGCACCCTTTATCGATGAGTGCACATAGGAATGATTTGGGCAAATAATACCCTTAACTGGTTGATAACAGAGATATTTGACAAAATAGCATATGATCTTAGAGCTGAATGAAGTTGGTTTTGAAATGGTCTTGGATTCAAGTTAAACTTTATTCCATTTAATGTTGCCTTCAATCATGCTGAATGAAATCACAGGGTGATGTTTATTAATAAAATAAATCCCCAATATCTCCGAGTTTTACCAGCCCAAGAAATCAACTTGGAAGTAAAGCTAAATCTGTCACGGAGACATAGAAGTGTACCAGGGGAACATTTATACCGGTAAGTATGAAGTTGTCCCATCTCAGGGACCTGTATCGAGTAGCTATGAGCGTTTGAGAATGGTTTAGTTAAACAGTTTGTTACTTGTGTTTTGTTTTTCCATCCTGCAAAGTAATAAGGATGCAAAATGAGAAAAGTATAAAAATAAACCAAAAGGTTTGAAAGACATGGAAATAATGAAAAAGACAATTGAAAATTTGACTAAATTTACTCATCTCACTCTTTTCCTTGATTTTGATTTGCTTCTTTGCTTTCAGATAGAAAACAACAAAAACAATCAATGACATGATGGGTATCCTTTGACCTTCACTGGTGAAAAGAAATGCTTCCTTTCCATGAATCCCTTTCTGCTATAACTGGGATCTGATATGTCCCCACAGACCCATATGTATAGGCTTGGCCTCAGCTGGAGCTACTGGAAGGTGGTAGGAGCTTCAAGAAATGAGGCCAAAGGACAGGAAGACAGGTTTCTGGGGACATGCTCTTTGAAGCTCTCCAGCTTGTACTTCCTGGCCACCACCAGGTAAGCAGCTTTGCTCCCCTGAACATTCCCCACCAGGGTGTGCTACCTTACCATGAGGGATCCCAGAAGGAATTGAGCTAAGTGATCATGGACTTCAACCTCTGAAACTGTGAGCCTAATTAAACCTTCTTCCTTACAAGTTGATTATCTCAGGTATTTTGTCATAGGGACAGAAGGCAGACGATTCATAAAACATCCCACTCCAGAACAACAGAAATTCTTTCTTCTGCTCCCACAATTACCAATTCAGTTTCTTTTGAAAGTATTTAAAGGATTCTATACCATTGAATTCTGAAACTTGTGTTTTAGGCCTCACTTGTTCAACAGTACAATGGAAGGGAAAAATCAGTTTTAAAATGATAAAAAAAAAAGAACAGAGAGGAAGGAAAGCAATACCCAAGGGTATTGGTGGCCAAAACTAAATAAATAAATAAAATAAAAAATAACCTTCATTGACTCCTTTGTTTTTAACTCAATCTCCCAATCCTACATAGGGTATCACTTACTCATACATTTATCATTTTAGTTAGTCTAAACTCTGCCCAGGTATTAGAAACATAAATAAGTAAAGTATCATTACTCCCTTTAACTATCCATTCATTCATTTGTAACTCTGCAAACATTTGAGTCCCCTCTATTTACAAACACTGGGGCTAGACATGGGAGACACGGAAATCAATAAGACTTTGTCCCCCAAAAGATCTTGGGCATCCAATGATTTTGATAAAGTGAGAGATATGCTAACTATCAAGTTATTGGGAAGTTCTGACAATCTCCTTGGACCAGAGCAATCCCTGAGACATAACTTTGTTTGCCTTAGTGACAGTATTCTGTCCACAGAGCTTCCCTTTGCCATCTACTTCATTGAAAGCATGGGTGAATTCATTTAAGAAAGTAAAAAATGATTGGAGCTCTTTGTAATCATCCATCTGTGGCCATAGGATAACGATGGCAAATTCTTGAATACTCAGATAGATTAGAGAGTGAAGTACTTTTATTACTTAGTAATTATTTTAATTGATCATTACTATGAAGGCCGTCATGGCTTAGTAAAGTTCAAAGAAATGGAGCACACACTTTTCCAGAGGTTGAAGTCCATGATCACTTAGCCCTAAACCTAGTGGTTTAGGACCACTTTTGGCACCCTGCTCTGCTGGAAGGTAAGCACATTGAAGAATTCTAAACACAACCAAGGGCGTAACTCACTTTGTAAAGTCCTTGTCTCCTGTATTCCTGAGTACCCTGCTCATCTTTCCTGGACCAGCTCAGGATGCATCTCCACCACCTCTGACTTTCCAGCTACAGACTTCTTGCACCATTTATCACACTTAGTCACATCCAAGATTTTAGGTTCCTTTGTGATAATTCTACCTGGGCCCTCATGTCCCACAGCTCCTAGCACAAAGTCCTGCTCACCATTATGTTCAGTGAATCGCTGTGTTAAAAAGTGATAATTACATAAAATAAATGTACTTGAATACCTATAATTAATATGCCTTTCTTATATGCCCCTCCTTTCTCTCTTAAAAATAATCTGATTTTATTTTGTAATGTACAAAATATAAGCAAAGAGTAAAAAGAATCTTCTAATGTATCTGTCATTTGATTGTGATGGTCAATGATACACAGAACAAAACTTAGGCCAAAATGTCAAACATTTCTCATACAACAGGTAATTAGTAACAATTTATTTATTTTTTAAATATCAAACTTACTGCTTTTCTTCCCAACTGCTTCAAGAATATATTTAACAGTTTATTGTATAATTTTCCCCCTTCTTTAATTAGATAGTGACTTAATCAACACATGCTTATTAAGGGTTTGCAATGTGTAAGGAGCTGCTGTAAGAAATGTGGAAAACATAAGAAAATAAATAAAACACCCTCAAGCATTGTTGGTACAGGTGAGGTAGGGTAGAAAAAATATCAATTAGCAAGTTACAGAGGTAAGAAGTGGACAGAGAATTTTTGAGAGAGCTCTCTCACTTAAGGATCAGCAGAGCAGCTGGACTGGGCCAGAAGGGTCATGCTGTGGGTTTCAATCGTTAGCTTAACACATGAATGAAAGGCAGGGGGCTTAAGGTAGCCAGGAAGTTGAGATCAAATAGTCCTGAGCTCTGAATGCAATTGTGATCTGCTAATAGAGGAAAAGTGTTGATCTAGGGAGATTCAGTTAGCAATAGTTAAAGATAGACTGAAGTAGTCAGAAAACAAGACATTCTGAAACTGTGGTTAGAGACTAGCAGGGACAAGCCCAGAACTGTGGGTGTGGATGAGAAGGAAGTGGGGGACAGATTCAAGCCGCATCTCACACCCGTCTGCCATTGCTCCCTCCTCCCTCCTTATTGTTGGTCTGCTCTATACCTCTTCTCTCGTTCCCTTCCATGTCATCTTTCTCGTCAATATCACAAGAGAATAGAGAGGAGCTAGAGCAAGTATCTCCATCAGGATGGCGATGGCAGAATAAGGAGTATAAGTCTCAGGAATCACTTTGCCTGTGGTGATTAAAAACACATTCCCTTTTATGAGGCTGTGACTTGCCAATTCAATGAGAACAGAAGTGAAAGAATTTTCAAAATGCTAGGCTCTTGGAAGTTTAATGACTATGTTCCTTCCACCACCAGCCTAACCCTTACAAAATCAAGCAGCAAAATTAATATCTCTAGCACTCCACAGTTCTATATATTCATAAAACCCAATCAAGTGGGAACTCCTCCACCTGGCTGTCTCTGACATGCTCAGTGGAAACAATTTCTTCCCTGCTCCCCCAACAATACCTGAATCCCTGTGCATTACCTCTATTTTAGCCACCAGGGAATGCTCTCTCATTTGGACAAATTTCACACAATTGGAGAGAGGGAAGTCTTCCTTGCTCACCTTTCTTCCCCCAGAACATACTGTACCTGACCTGACACATCATGGTGTCCCGTTGGTCATTGTTTGTGGGGTGAATCGATACATAAATGATATCACCCACTGTTTCAGGGATTCTTGGATCTTGTGAAATGTATAGGATAGAATAAATTTCTCGAAATTCCTCTTGCCTTATAGACTTTGAAAAGAGTTTTCTCTGGGTAACCAAGTTTTGTCAAAGCACAGTGACTCTGGAAAGGCACTGTGAGTGATGGTAAGTGGTGGACTTGGGGGCACCTGGAGAGCAGGAGGCCGCTGGTGCTCACCTTAGGGCTCCTACGAGTGACAGTCCATTAACATTACAGGTTGTGTGCATTTTGACAAGTGCAACAGCTCCCACCTGCTGTCCTGTGGATGGAATCATTTTCCAAATACTCAGGATAGAATTAATTTCTCGACTCCCTTTAGTGCGGCGTGCTCATTATGGGCTGCCCATTCTTCATTATCTGGGTGGCGCATTATCGGCCCTGCGCTGTATCCGATAGGGAAGCGCGTCACTGAGCGCCCAGCAATCAGGCTGCCCTGTGACACCGCAATGAAAGGCCTTTTGTTCAAGCCTTGAAAAGAAATTAGGGAACTTAAGAATGATACTCTCAGCAAATGGGAAATTGGAAACCTTGATTGTTAAGTATCATAACAAAGAACTTGAGGGGGGCCGACAATGGTGTGTGTCAGAGCCACTGGTTCCTAGGACGACCAGAACTGTGGGGAGAAAATGGGACAAGTGCAGACAGAAGCCCAGAAGCACGGTGCGTGGCAGGCCACCAAGCTGCCCTGGCCTCCCTCACGGTGACTTCCTTCCAATAGGCCAGAACCACTTAGCCAAGGCATTTTTATTTTACTTGGTGCCCAGAGATCTCGACTCTTCTCAGTTGGTAAGCAACAGGTGAGAGGAACGTCGGGGGCTTCCCTCCAAGGCCAGAGCCTCAGCATCTCCTTCCTTACTGCTGACTCTCGTGACTTTAAAGTGTGAGTAGTTTGGATTTAGCCTTTTTTTTTTTAACTATTAACTCTCCACCACTCCAGTATGAAATGCAATATATTCTCATTGTTGAAAATGGGGGGCATGCAGGACAGTGAAAATGAAGAAAATTAAAATTACCTATAACCACTTCACTCAGATAACTCACAGTTGAACACACACACACAGAGTCTATATGCATTTCTTTCTTTTCTAAATTTGAGATCACAATGTACAGTATATTTGTAACCTGTGCTTTCTACTTAAAAATACAGAGTGAACTATTTTTCCATAAGAGTACAATGTTCTTTCTTGAGAGTGTAATATTCTGGTGTGATTTATGGGACTAATCTTCAGTTTTGCACAATCAGGCACATCCTATTGGGGAGGGTTATAGGAAAATTGTGAAGATCATCCTAAGCTGTAAATATTTGTACAAAGAATAAATTCCTAGAAATGGAATTCCTCCCATTTCAAGAGAATTGCTTCCATTTCATTGTCAAAATGACTACATTTAGTTTCCACCCATGTATCTAACCTCAGACACAGTGGGAGCAGACAGGCCATTGCATGAGGCCTGGCATCTTTGGGTGCCATGGACATGGATACCTGAAGCCAAAGGAGAGTGGGGAAGACAGGCTCTGCCTACTCCTGGCTGGAGGAGGAAGGTACCCTTTTGGGAACAGGAGTCTGTGAGGGACATTTCAGGACAGTCAGGTTGATATGATGGTAGGGAAACCTTTTTCTAGAAAAAAAGATTTGTTTTTCATGCAATGAACAGCTGGGATATCCAATGAGAGACTAAATATTTGTGGAATCCAACCCCACTCTTCAGAACAGCAGCTATATTAAAACTGACATCTGGAGCTGAAAGATGGAGGCCCTCACCTGATTACATTCAGTGCCAGTCCTCAAAGAAATGGCCTCTTGAGAGGCAGTTTGTCTGCAGTGTCTAGGTGTTGGCTAACATTAACTATGAGAAGCCACGGATGATGCTGACCGACCGAGCCAGAGCCAGAGACAGGAGGGTCCTGGATGATACAGGTTATTTCTCAATGGTGATCAGTCAACACCTCACTTCCCTAGAGGAAGAAGTTGTATTTATCAATAAGGTAAAATTTTAAATCTTGTCACATCACTGCCTTATATTGACAGGGAACCTCTGAGCCTCAGACTTGCTAAAATACCATGATTTCTGGGCGGTTGTCACATTTGCTTTCACTTTCCCCCAAGTGGCTGCCGCAAGAATAAATTTCAGGGAATGCATGTTCCAGGGGCTTGTTTTGCTATCTTGCTGAGTACAGCTCCTCCCTGCATAGATTCCACTGTGCCAGGGAGGGTCCTGCTCTCATGCATTATTCAGGGACTTCCGTGATTATTTGGTTCAGAGGAGCCCTGCTTCGTGCTGCGTCACTGGGATTTGGGCACCAGGACATCTCAAGGCGCTCTGCAAAGCAGTGGTTTATGCATGTGTGTATCCACCTGGAGCCTGGAGCCGCCCCAGAGTGAGATAAGGGCCCATTCAGTCTCACTCACAGCTCTAATCCCAGTCCAGCAAAGCAGAACAGCAGATAGTACACTCTGATTGTGTTATCAGGCCCTTCTGTTCACCACGCTCTCTTCTTAGCTAATTTCTTAGGCGCTGCTTCTAGGGAATGTGAGAATCACACACAGTCACACAGTAGAAACGATGAGGTGTTCCTGTGGCAATTGTTTAGCACTGGCCAATTTGGAAAGGAAATGCAGTAAATCAGGATATTTAAGAGCAAAACAATGTTTAGAGCTACATTGGACAGCTTTGATGCAATTTCCCAAAACATCACAAGAATTTAAAAAAAAAAAACATCTCTGTCTAGATTTTGCCATCTTCTTACATTAAGGATTCTTCTGTTTTAGGATTCTGCTATCCGAACTATACAATCATTTTAGCATATTAAACAAAATTCCTGAGAAGTTCCAACCTGATTCCACCCCTTGGGATCCCACAAAGATGAAAATCCCAGAGGCCACCTAAATGATGACTAGGGAGAAAGCTAATTGAAAATAGGGAAAATTCCATGTGAAATGAAAATTGACATCAATAGTAATGGTAATGGTCAACGTTTATTGAGTGCCTACTATGGTCAACATTTATTGAGTGCCTACTATGCCCAAGTTTAGTGCTAGGTGATATTCTCTCGCATTGACCAATTTAGTCATCAAAACAACCCTGTGAGCTTCCTAGGGTTTAGATGACTGTGATTTCACAAGCAAGAGTGTTTGTGACATCTTGTCAAAGTTAGGCTGTCTTGGAGATGCAGATTCTGATTTAATGGCCCCGCCTTTTTTTCAACTTAAGCTCCAGAGACCAAGTGAGCACCTCAGGATGAAGAACTTGTGTTTACCTGTGAGTAGGCAGCAGCAGATGACAGAGGGGCAGCACACTGCACACACAGAGTGGACGGGAAGCAGGAGGCATAGAGGGCTTCCATCTTACCTCAGCATGAGAGCACATGGCTCCAGAGGATCCTCAACATATTTATAGCTTAGAAGAAGCCATAGAAGCAATTTCCCTCAACTCGGCACACTCACAAAACATGAAACAAATTTACACAGGAGGAAAGGGTATTGGAGACAAGGGGGAATTGCAGTTGGATTTGCTTTTAATGCTCCCAAGGAATCTAGAAGCAGAATGCTGTAGTAGTCTCAGAACAATAAAGGATGGTTGAAAATAGCTATGCAAGAGAATTCAGATAAAGCCAAAGCTCATGCAATGCTATAATTTTCTTTTTGGCTTTAAAGTCGCTCTTTTTAATTTTTTTTTTTTTTTTTTTTGGTTCAAAATGCTATAAAGACTCAGAAAAGTGTTCAAAGAAGCTTGCTGGATCCAGAAGCTGTCTGTTCCAAATCTTTTATTCGGAGACAGAAAATTCAAGGCAAGTTCAAGTTAAGCTACTCATTTGTACAGAGCATGAGTGCATAATTTCATGCCTATTGGAAACTTAAGATGCAGTGAAAAGAAAATAGACTTCAAGGCGGAAAGACCTGTGTTCCAATTTTAGGCCCCCTTCCTTTCCAGTGTGAACTGGTTAGCTCATATCCCCTCTGGAAGCCTTAGTTTCATCTTATTTATTTGCCAGGGTATAAATGTTAACTTCATAGAATTGTGGCAAAGATTGAATCAAATAAGGAATGTGAAGGACCCAGTGGTAGCTGACACCTCTCAGGTCCTCACATAGGTGCACTATATGCTCAATATCCCCCCATTCTCCTCCAACACTGGAGCCTCAAAATCTGCCCAAACCCAGTGAACTGGGGATATTAAACAGACTGTGCTGGTGATAAAAAAAGCCCGTGGTGCTTGGCATTCGTATAATGATCTTACTGCTTTCAGAAATACTTCCCTCGTCCATTATCATTTTATCTCACTATGTGATCCTGTCAGGTGTAGCAATGGAAATCTTTTTCTTCTGGATTTCCAGATGAGGAAACTGATGCTCAAAGGTATAAAAGGATTTCCCCAAGGGCAACGAGTAAGGAGCCACGGAGCAGGACTTCTCTTTTCCTTCTTTGCCTCCTGTGATAGTTTAGTTTGTCTGTTTAAAGATACTTGCTGAAGAAGCCAGATTCAGAAAGTCAAGGGTCATGTTTTCTCTTATATGTGGAAGCTACAGAGAAAAAAGGAATTAAAAAGGAACCTTATGAGGAAAATAGAAGGGAGATCAGTGGAGTAGAGGACAAAGAGGGTATGCTGGGAGGGAAAGGGGGTACCAGGGAATGAAACTGAGCAGATTATGTTCTGTGCACATATAGATAGATCACATGAACTCCACTTTTATGTATAACTATACTGTACCAATAAAAAAATCAAGTAAAGTGCTTGTTGATCATGCAATTCATGCCAAGTACTCTATTAGGTTATTGAGATATAATCTGCCCAAGACGGCTTGACATTAAGGAGCTGACCCTGTCATCTGTGACTACTCCTCATCATCTACTTTTGTTCTAATCTGGTTAAGAGTTTAAAGAAAAAACATGAAATTAGCAGTTTGTTCTTCAAATTTGGAGGTTTCAATAATATATATGTGTATATAAAATTATATAATATACAGATACAACCCTTGTAGTCTTTTATCCGTAATATTTGGATTTTTTTGTTTGCTTTTGTTGTTTTTGGCAGAGCTTGGGAATGAACGCAGGATCTCGTGCATGCTAGGCAAGTACTCAACCACTAAGCTACTTCCTCAGCCCCTTTCATGCATATTCTTAAAAGAATTTGCACGTTTCACAAACTCCATATCAAAAAAGACCAGGATGGATGGTGTCAGAGCCTGAACATGTCTGCAGTTCCTAAGGAAGGAAGCAGTTGCTGCTCAGCGTCTTGCGTTGGCCAGCATTATCTGGGCACCTCAGCTGCCACCATCCGCCCCACCCCCCCATGCTGTGAAACCGAGGTCTGTGCTGATCACACCTGTGTGTGGATGACAACATAGGCCAGACACCATCTTTAACGTCCCTGTGTTCTCTCTGGGGCCAAACGTCAGGTGTTTCTCTCTCATTCTTTTTCTTCTTCATTTCCGATCTATGATATTTGTCTCTGTACTAGGAACCACAGGCAGGGCTTGTAATTCATTTGTGACTAGATGCCAGTGTTACTCCACAAATGAATCTAGGGGAAACCAAATTACCCTGGAAGTAGAACGGAGTCCTAATCAGGTTCTCTCCAAAATCCATTTATTCAAGAGAATTAGCATGAGGTGTTCCAGAAGCCCCGCTCACCACACGGACCCTCAATGGGAGCTTTCAGCTGCAGCAGGCTCAAAAGCCCTGTTGTAATTCTGTCTAATTAATAAAGCAATGGCAAAAATCTAAACAACAAAAAAAGATGCATGATCATTGAAATCTCCCAGCAAAAAAATCAATCGGCTCTGTCTCAGAGTCGCCTTGAGTGCTTCTTTCATCAATTCAAGTGTGGAGCACAGTGACCTTAAGTTGCAAATATTTTTCTTCAGGCATGATTGAGGCATCAGAGAGGTAATAGGTTTCAACATTTGTTTCTTAAAGATTTTAAAACACTCAAATGAGGACACTTACTTTCCCACTCTCCTCTGCTATATGTAAATCTGAGAAAATAGTCTGTCAGACTTTTAAGATGAACGTAGCGTGGGGCTTCAAGAAGTGACTTTTACATTTGTGCAATCAATACATGGATTAAAAATAAAGGAGGAATCTCTTAAGAGGCAAAATAATGTGACTGCAATTCTCTTGCTTTGTGAATTTCCCTAAAAATGATCCTTTGCATTGATGATTTCTCTAGGTGATAATCAGAAGGGAAAAAAAAAGTCACTGGTCCTTTTAAGATTGACACCTGCATCCTTCATTGAAATGAGGTGTATTATGTTTATGCTTATCTAAACGAAAAACAATTTAAAGGCATAAAGCAAGCAAAAGAATGTAATGAAAAGGGGGGTGGTGGTGGATATCAATAAAAAGACAACAAAACACTTAAAAGCTTTTCACTGGTTTTCCGTTTAGGCAGCTGTAGCCACAAGGGGGCTCTCGAATCTTCCCAAACACAGTTAAGTGCTGAGAGCTATTTTTCTAGTAATTAATTTCCACAAATCAATATTACCCATTAATGTACATTCCAGAGACACGCTACAGACTTCTGACACTTTACACCCAAGTTAAAGAGAGAGTTTCGTATAAAAATTCAAGGGGCTCACAGTGATTGTAAGTCAAAACCGAAATTAGTTGCACCTGTGATTTTCTGTGTCTGCTCTAGCATAAAAATCCCAACGCTGCAGATTTCAACAAAGGTTAAAACTGAATTAGAAGCTCTGTGTATATAATGAAGCACGTTGACCTCCAATGACTTTAAAGGCTCTCCTCCTTCTCTGCCACATCATGTACCCCCAAACAGCCTTAGAGGGTTACATAGCAGTTAAAAGGCAATGACCCTTTCCTAGGAGGGTGGGAATTTGGAGAGCCATTAGTTCTGGAGGCATTGGACTCCCGCTGAAAGCCTGATGGTGCTGATGGCGTTACAGTCTGCGCGACAAAAGATACTTCAGTGCAAGAGGCTGTTTTAATTTTCTGTTCAAGCCACAAGATTAGGGGCAGAGTCTAGTGCTATACTCAGGCAGAATTGGAGCAAATCAGGAAAGACTGGAAATGCAGGCCCAGTACCAGAGAGAGCACCACTTATGACCTCTGCACAGGGAAAATCTAGGAACAGAAGTGTTCCAAACACATCCTACTAGAGTGGTTAAAATACCAAGTGCAGAAAGATCCTCTGAGCTTTGATTGAAATTTTTTTGTGTGTGTGACTTCCATTTGGGTGAAACAGTCCCAAAGAAGAGTCAGCATGGGTAACAGTTCTACTGCTATGACGTGGGAGTACTTCTGGGGCATTGGGTACATGAACCTTCTCCTTCTATATGGCTTGTGCTCTTGGAACTGGGACACACCCAGAGGGTGAAGACGTGAAGGGACAGCAAGTGGGAGCAGCACAGTTGTTCTTCATGGTCAGGGTCTCCACGTGTCATGACCTGATGTGCATTTGTTTCTTGAAATTGAGAATCATCACTGTAGAGCAATCCCTGGTTCAGGAAGGCAGTGTTCCTTCTCAGACTCAGGCCCCCATTGTTTGGCAGGTGCCCCCAGAATAAATTAAACTAAGCCTTGATGTAAACTGCACAGATTTTCAGCTAATACTTTTTGGAGTTAGTGGCTCCTCGAGTTGAATTCATGGTTGCAATAGCAGTAGCCTCTCCGTTTACCTATCACTTGTCTTCTGAATTTCAAAAGGTGCCTCCTAGGCTTACGGGAATGAGCCTGTCATAGTTCTTCCAGGTCTTCCCATAAGTCCTTCAAAGCCTTCCTCTTCATCACTCTGAAGGTCACTTTTGTGCTTTCCCATAGCTACGCTGGAATCTGTCATTCATGCACTGATTTTGACTTTCTAAAAGGGGTTGCTTGTTAGATCACTCCAGCCACAACCTGGAGATTAAGTCTCCTCTAGGGCCATGTGTACAGATGAGGACCCTCAACTCTCCTGCTTCAGAGCTCTGCCCCTCCAGAAGGACAGCTGGGACTTGAGAGGGGCCAACATCCAGCAGGCAGAATCACTCAGCTCATGACATTTTGCTTTTGGACAAAGCACCCACGTGTAGTCAAGTTTCTTTGTTTGAAATGCATTTTGGCCTTAAAAATAACTTAAGTATCCTTGATCTCCCGTTGAGAGGTGTCATGGGTTGAGTGGTATTCCCCCAGAGTAACTGTATTTGTAAATTCAACCTTGGTTGGAAGTAACATTTTTTGTGGATAAATCAAGTTAAAATGAGGTCATTAGAGCAAGCCTTAATCTAGTATGACTGGTGTCCTTACAAAGAGAGAAAATTTAGACACAGGCACATAAACACGGGGAGCTATAAGACAAGGTGTGCCTGAAGCTTCCAGAAGCTGGGAGGGAGGCAAGGAACAGATTCTCCCTCATGGTCCTCAGAGGGACCAGCCCTACTCAGGCTTTGAGTTTGCTCTTCCAGAGTCCAGACTGCGAGAGAACGGGTTTCTATTGTGTAAGTCACCCGGTTTGTGGTACTTTTTTTGCAGCAGCCTTAGAAAACTATGGCAAGAGAGCTTTTTGTTGGAGAAAAACATAATGGCAGAGAAAAGCAGAACAGTCTCATCTTTATCTACAAATATGAAGAGATTCATAAAGAGTTACTAAACATTTTGGGGGGAAACGAATAAACAGAATAACTGTATGGAAGAAGTAGGTAATTTAAGGAATCAAAGAGAACTTTTAAAATATGACTATCAGGAGACATTAATGTATCTATTAAACAAAAATAGGATACTAAGGAAAAGGACAAGAAGGAGTTCTTAGAAATTAATTTACATTCATACGTGCATATATGTAATAAGCCTGAAAAAAAGTCAGTAGATGAGATAAAGGATGGGGTCAAGGCAACCTTACAGATATGAAGAAAGGGTAAGGATACGGAGAATATTGAGAAATTAATTTAAGGGATGGAGAGATGGATTCTATAGATTTTACTACTCATCCGGAAAAAAAAATCCTTATAGAAAATAAAGAGAAAAAATAAACTAAAAAGGAAGAAATAATAAATGTAAAAATAACTACCAAGTAAGCCTGAAAAAACTCTGTGCATTCATATTGAAAAGGTTTTGGAATTCAAGGAATGTGAATGAAATTTTAAAACCCCAAATGAGAAGATCCAAAATCTTCTAGAGGGAGGGACCTGATGCTAATTCACATTGGGGGGGTGCAGGGGGCACTGAGGAAGAATAGTGTTACCTTAGATTAGGTGGAGGGAAGTGATGGGAGGGGAAGGGAGGGGATGTGGGGATAGGAAAGATAGTAGAATGAAACAGACATTATTACTTTAAGTATATATGTGACTGCATGACCAACACGATTCTGCAACATGTACACACAGAAAAAAGAGAAATTATATCCCATCTATGTATGATATATCAAATTGCATAAATGCATTCTACTGTCAGGTATAACTAATTAAAACAAATTTAAAGAAATTTAAAAAGCCCAAATGGACAACTATTTTCTCATCAGAACTCTGAAGTACAGAAACAATGTATCAGTGGCTTCCAACTTTCCAGGGAAAATAATTTTAAATATTGAATTTTTATGCTTAGGCAAATTATTGATCAAGAGTATGGGTAAAATAAAAACAATGATGTGCTCAAATATTTCACTTCCTCTACACTTTCTGTGGTAAAAGGTGATTTATTGAAAAAATATCTTAACATAAATTTAAAAAGATATATGGAAATGGTGGGATCTAAGACCCTGGAATTAACCTAGTCGGCAAGGAAAAGATTTTAAAAAATGGCAACTCAGATATCTTTAAGAAAAATACACATGGGAGAAAATTATTTTCCTTTCAACAAACACCAAAATTCACAGGTTGAATATTTTCTATAACAATAACAAAAGAGGCAGAGAATCTTTCTCTACATAAGTTAAAAACAAAGACAATTAGCAACTCTAAGGAAAATAAAAAGCTGAAAGAGAAAGTTACAACTAGATGTGAAGCAACCAATAATTAAACATGGTATTCTTTAAAATTTTAAGGACCAGATGGGGTACAGGAAAGCAGCGTCCATTGACCTTGCAAGAGTTAAAAGAATCCTTGTACATCCCCCCCGCTTTTTTTTAGATACCGGGGAATGAATTCAGGAACACTAGACCACTGAGCCACATCCCCAGCCCTATTTTGTATTTTATTGAAAAACAGGGTCTCACTGAGTTGCTTAGTGCCTTGCTTTTGTGGAAGCTGGCTTTGAACTCAGGATCCTCCTTCCTCAGCCTCCCGAGCTGCACTACCACACCCAAATTTTACATTCCCTTCTAATCACGCTGCTTGTGAATAGTGACATGATCACATTATGCATGTTATTTACTGGATTTTTATTGTTTCACTTTTAGAATCCTCCTAGAGAACAAAATCAGAAATTATTCTACAATTTTTATACCTGACCTACATTGAAGTCCAGATGTAAATGTCAGAAAGCCTTAGATTGAAGGTAAGGCCAACACACGTGGAGCTAGAGGGAGCGGAGGGAGAAGCTAGATGCAATTGAACTAACTCCCTTGTTTTTTGCAGTGGAGGATCAAGAGATCTCTGGGTGGTAGAGAAGGAAATGACAAATACTTCTTGGGCCTGCACAGCAGAGGCAGGAGAAGCAGCAGCAGATCAGGAAAGGGCTGTGGCCCAGGTGCCTCGCTCCTTATTGTGCTGTGAGGACACAAGTGCGGGTGCATGGGTGGATGTAGCCTTCTTGGGAAGGGGAGTGGCATGTCGATGGCTTTTAGCACCCTTCCATTCAGTCCCCAATGCATTTTGTGGCACAGATTCTCTTAAAGTTGGATATAGAGTTCATACCGAACTCTTTTTCTGTGCTTTTAACATTTGCCTTCCTATTTTTGCTTTTATTCCTTTTTGTCAGATCCTAAGATAGCTGTGGGGTTGGTAAACCTGCACTTATGCTACCATCTTTCTGGAAGTAAATTGCAAAATTGATCTTGATACCCAACTGTCTCAGAAGCAAGGGCTTTAAATATAGTTCCTCTGCCAGACCAGAAATAAAATTAGAGAGGAGGCAGAGCTGATCTCCTTGGTAGTGGGTTCAGAGCAGAGCAGCAGAAGGAGGCAGGACCTGTGACCACCCAGTCCCCAGGAACTGTAATGATAGGAACCTAATAACCCCAACCAGATTCCCTTGAATTTAAACCTGCAAGAATCGCCAGAGACAGGGATCTTTTTAGCAACTCCTACATTAGATATCAAAGATGGGTCCCCGCTGTCTGAGACAAAGGTAACTCCTTTACTTCCAGAAGAGAAAAAGATACCATAACTGACAATTTTATAATGAGCAGAGCTTCACCTAATGATGTCCCAGAGTTTGAAGAATAAAAGGTGACTGTTAGCCAGCTAATGATTGTTAACAGGCAAACTGCCTTTCCATGCAGACCTGCGTCTTCAGGTGCCAGTGAGGAGGAGAACCATGTCGAAAGGTTACCAGAGCCAAGTTTAGAATTCTTTTTAGGAGAAGGTTTCTGCTCAGTAACACATCTACCTTGGTGTGTGTTTTTACACAGAAGCTCTAGGCTTAGCACAGAGGGGCTGGGGCCAGATTAAAACGAGGAATCAACCACTTCCTACAGAAGTGAACTTGAATTTGGAGGAAAGGGAAATACAAAGACAAAGTTCAAGAAAGAAACAGAGAATGGCAGGCCACACTTAAGAGGGAAGGCATCTGAGGATATATTGGCCGGCAAGAAGATTCTAATGCCAGACGACTAAGAGATCTGAAGAATAAGGATGGCTCATGTTAACTTTTCAACTAACTTCTGTGTGATTCTGTCATGTGAACCCCCTCAGCCACCCCTCACCATCAGTGAAGTCTGCTAGACAAATGTCCTGTGGGCGGGGGGTAGATTGAGGCTATGAAGCTGTGCCAGGGTAAGGATGCCTCTGAACTTGTGTCTGAGTCAAGGTGACCGGGAAAAGCTACGTGCCTCATCCCAGCTAACCCCAGACCCTAACCAGTTATACCACCCAGCCCATCTGGAAGACCCCAGACTCATGCCCCAAACACTCTCCCTTTACCTAAGTCTGTTCTGGGCACATACTTTCCAATCTAATAGAAATGGGTTGCTAGCCTAGCTGTGACATGGGCTTAAGAGGCAGGTTATTGCTGGTTTTTTCATGTTTCTACCTTTGATTTCAAGCCTTGATATTCTTCCTGTGTTAAAAAAGAACTTCTTTTAGTACCAAAAGACTAAGTTACAATGGGAGCACAAACAGTTAATTATTATACATGCCTCACCAATGGGAGGCACAAACAGTTATTTATTATACATGCCTCACTTTCTAATTTGTTTTTAATGAAGTTTTCTGTTCATGTTTTTTATTCATTAATTCATCCAAGAAATTCTTAAACGCCTACCATGTTGCAGCCACTGTAGGTTCTACTCTATGAAATAATTCCACCTTTTTGTACTTGGTAATAAATACATTTGCTTCCCAATATAGCAAAAATTGAGTAATATTAAGCTCTTCTTTGATATTCTTTTCACCAATAACTACATTTTTTTCTATTTACATAGAACTCAAGGCATTTATTGAACATTTTCCAAAGATTTTTTTTTTTTTTTTTTTAACATTCTAGCCAAGTGGATGAAAAAGAATTGTTATTCTGATTCAAAGATGACTCAGGAACAGGGCCCAAATCCTATCAGGAGTCAAAAAGCCCTTTAAAAATAGGACCATTTCTTCTTGGTCCTCCCTGCCTGATGGTGCCTTATCGCTTCCTGGCTAACGCTGAATGGATATTTCCTTTGCAGCCCTGAGGTAAGTAACAAGAATGGCTTTTCATTTCTGCTGTTGCTTTTACACCAGGAAAAATGTTCATTTCACTTCATTAACAAGAAAAGACTCACACCGTCTAGGGGCTGGTGCTGCTGCCTGCAGAACATTGTTTCCCTGTCTCTTGTCCTGAACAGACCAATGGGGTCAGGAGGTCTCCAGAGAGCTTGCTGTGGGATGACCTTCATTATTAGTGTTAGTATATTGTTTGCAGCTCATCAGCCTATAATTAAGACCACAGGAAAACTTAAGCTATAATTTCTTATTTTTTATTAACACAAGAAAAATTGCTAAGCCTTTGGCTACATCTGTTGTTGTTTGTTGGTTTGTCGTGTTGTGGACAGTGTCCCCTCAGGTAAAGCCATGCAGGTCCCCCTGCCCCTTAACACACACCCAAGCTCTAGGTCAGCAGCAGAGGCCCCACACTGGGCCATTCCTTCTTCCCCTCTATGACCAACTTAACTAGAAATTCATCTGAAACATGGTTCTGAGACTTGCCCATTAGTCAGGGGCCAGGCTTCCACACCACCAACTTGGACGAAAGATTTAACCTTCCTGGAGCTTTACCACCCTTGCCTCTAATTAGAGATCAAAACAGCACCATCCTCCAAGGGTTTCCTGTAAGGATTCCATGAGTCACGACATGTAAGGGTCAGCACAGAGATCCTGCTGTGAGCCCTTAATAAAGGTCTGTTCATTCTCCTCCGTCAGAGTCTGTGGCCCTAACGACACATGTAGAAGCCCCCTAAATGCCTGTATGGAGCGCCTCCACCTGGTGAGGGGAGGAAATGGGCCTGCTTCCTCCTTCCCTCCTCCTTCCCTTTGCCTCCCTCCCTGACTGAAGGGCGAAGGGATTTCTTTTTTTTTTTTTTTTAATGTTTTTGGCGGGAGTTATTTATTAATTGTCATTTTAGAAAAGACATAATTTCCAAATATAAACTTTGTATACTTTGAAATGTATAGAAGAGCAGTATACATGTTTGACTCCCCTTCTGTGGGGTCTTCTTTGTAACCCAATGTGCCTCTCGCCCCTATAAACATTCTCTCTCTTTTTTTTTTTATTGGTTATTCAAAACATTACAAAGATTGCAGAATCACATCAGTTACACATCCACATTTTTACATAATGCCCTATTAGTAACTGTTGTATTCTGCTACCTTTCCTATCCTCTACTATCCCCCCTCCCCTCCCCTCCCATCTTCTCTCTCTACCCCATCTACTGTAATTCATTTCTCTCCTTATTTTTTTCCCATTCCCCTCACAAACTCTTATATGCAATTTTGTATAACAATGAGGGTCTCCTTCCATTTCCATGCAATTTCCCTTTTCTCTCCCTTTCCCTCCCACTTCATGACTCTGTTTAATGTTAATCTTTTCCTCCTGCTCTTCCTCCCTGCTCTGTTCTTAGTTGCTCTCATTATATCAAAGAAGACATTTGGCATTTGTTTTTTAGGGATTGGCTAGCTTCACTTAGCATAATCTGCTCTAATGCCATCCATTTCCCTGCAAATTCCATGATTTTGTCATTTCTTAGTGCTGCATAGTACTCCATTGTATATAAATGCCACATTTTTTTTTATCCATTCATCTATTGAGGGGCATCGGGGTTGGTTCCACAGTCTAGCTATTGTGAATTGTGCTGCTATGAACATCGATGTAGCAGTATCCCTGTAGTACGCTCTTTTGAGGTCTTCAGGGAATAGTCCGAGAAGGGCAATAGCTGGGTCAAATGGTGGTTCCATTCCCAGCTTTCCCAGGAATCTCCATACTGCTTTCCATATTGGCCTCACCAATTTGCAGTCCCACCAGCAATGTACAAGAGTACCCTTTTCCCCACATCCTCGCCAGCACTTGTTATTGTTCAACTTCATAATGGCTGCCAATCTTACTGGAGTGAGATGGTATCTTAGGGTGGTTTTGATTTGCATTTCTCTGACTGCTAGAGATGGTAAGCATTTTTTCATGTACTTGTTGATTGATTGTATGTCCTCCTCTGAGAAGTGACTGTTCAGGTCTTTGGCCCATTTGTTGATTGGGTTATTTGTTTTCTTATTGTTTAATTTTTTGAGTTCTTTGTATACTCTGGGTATTAGGGCTCTATCTGAAGTGTGAGGAGTAAAAATTTGTTCCCATGATGTAGGCTCCCTATTTACCTCTCTTATTGTTTCTCTTGCTGAGAAAAAACTTTTTAGTTTAAGTAAGTCCCATTTGTTGATTCTTGTTATTAACTCTTGTGCTATGGGTGTCCTATTAAGGAATTTGGAGCCCGACCCCACAATATGTAGATCGGAGCCAACCTTTTCATCTATCAGACACATAGTCTCTGATTTGATATTAAGGTCCTTGATCCATTTTGAGTTAACCTTTGTGCATGGCGAGAGGAGGGGATTCAGTTTCATTTTGTTGCATATGGATTTCCAGTTTTCCCAGCACCATTTGTTGAAGATGCTATCCTTCCTCCATTGCATGCTTTTAGCCCCTTTATCGAATATAAGATAGTTGTAATTTTGTGGATTGGTTTCTGTGTCCTCTATTCTATACCATTGGTCCACCCGCCTGTTTTGGTACCAGTACCATGCTGTTTTTGTTACTATTGCTTTGTAGTACAGTTTGAAATCTGGTATCGCTACACCTCCTGATTCACACTTCCTGCTTAGAATTGCTTTTGCTATTCTGGGTCTTTTATTTTTCCATATGAATTTCATGATTGCTTTATCTATTTCTACAAAGATCTCTTGGTTGCTCCGAGTGTTGTGATCACTTTCCTTTCAGCCTGTCATTCAAACCATTGCTTTATCTATTTCTAATCATGTTGGTTAAATCCCAGAACAAAATGGAGCCACATCAGCCTGATAGGAGGGCTACTGGACCTTTAAACAAGCGACCGTTGTAGGACCACCCTGTCTCTTCTGTCGTACTGCAGAGCCAGGATGCCTTGCTCTAGCCCCCAGGTACGAACCACATTTTCCAAATCAGCTCTTACCTGGTTCCAATCTTGGAGGGTTTTGGATGCTGACTTTGAGTCTATTTGGCACTTTTACCCTTAGGCCAATGTTTTGTCAGCTTTTTCACTACTGTGACTAAAAGACCTGGCAAGGACAGTTTTAGAGGAGGAACAGTTTATTTGGGGGCTTGCGGTTTCAGAGGTCTCCGTCCATAGACATCTGGCTTCATTCCTCAGGGCTCGAGGTAGGGAAGAAGGACATGGTGGAAGAGTGTGGTGGAGGGAAGTGGCTCAATGATGATCAGGAAGCAGAGTCGGACTTCACTCGCCAGATACAAAACATATACCCCAAAGGCATGTCCCCAGTGACCACCTCCTCCAACCACACCCTACCGGCCTTCAGTCACCACTCAGTTAATCCCATCAGGATTGGGGTAAGACTCTCACAACTCAATTATTTCTCCTCTGAACTTTCTTGCATTGTCACACTTGTGTGCGCTTTTGGGAGATGCCTGTGTTAGGTGCAGGACAGGCTGAGTAAGCTGTCTGCAGGGCATGCCAAACAAAGTTAGCTGCAGGATGACCTGGCCACTCAAACCCTCTGTCTGTTTCTTTATCAACTGTTTGCTTCAAGCCCAAACGCCCAAGCCCCCGCTCAAGGCTGAGCGCTTCGCCCCCCTGCTCAAGGCTGAACACTCAACCTGACACTCAAGGCCGAACACTTAACCCCCTTGTGTGCCAACAAGGCAGCTTGCAGACCCAGAGACCCCATTAGATTTGGGCTATAAAAACTCCCTCCTGCCGGGTCTCTCTCTTCTCTCTTGCTCTGTCTCCTTTGCGTGCATGCTCTCTTCTCTCTCTTCTCTCTCTTCTCTCTCTTCTCTCTCTCTCTCTCTCTCTCTCTCTCTCTCTCTCTCTCTCTCTCTCTCTCTCTCCTTCTCTTTCTCTCTCTTCTCCTCTGTTTCACTGCTGTAATAAAGATCTCTTGGTTGCTCCGAGTGTTGTGGTCACTTTCCTTTCAGCCTGTCATTCAAACCATAACAGTCAGGAACCCCAATGTGAGCATGCTAGTGTGCTCGTCCTAAGAGTATCAAAACCTACTCCAAATGCCCAGCCCCAGGAACTGTGCCAAAGTCTATGGATTCATAAGCCTGTATAAGCCCCATAAGCCTGAGGGAGGAAGGTGTCAATATCTTCACCTTTCAAGGGACCAAACAGGTTATGGGTCTTGTCACAGAGCTAATATATGGAAATCCAGCTCTCTCCTACTGCAAAGCCAGTGTCCATAAGTCTTATGCAGCACCATCTTAAATGTGGAGGAATTGTGGTAAGTGGCAGCAATCCCCCAACTAATAAAACACAAGCCCTGGCCCCATGGAGCTAGTGGTCAAGATGGGAACTCAGAGATAGCACCAGGCGTGGCCTGTAGATCACCTAAGCAACTTCGTATTGAGTAAATTCCCAACCCTCTGCCGCACCAGACTTGCTGACTCATGGACCCACAGTTTCTGCATTTTCAAATGTATCTCCAGATTGCTCTTAAAGAAATTAAAAGTTAAAAACTAGTAGTTTCAAATTTAAAAGTGGAAAACAAGACAGGATATGAAATGGCATATTTTTAGGAAATCCTTTAAATCATTCATCCATAAGAGTGTTCCTTTTGCCAAACTTATCTTTCTAAATTCTTTGCCTGACTCTTTTCTGGGGTTGCTTAAATTCACCAAACATAACTCTCAGTTAGGAGAGTCATGTTAGCATCGGATTACAATAAAGATTTTATTACTAGACTTCACTTTTTAAAAAAGAATACATTATTACAGGGCTAACAAGAACCGTAACTCAGGCATGACAAACGTGCACTCCCAGGTCCAAGAGCCTTTTCCTTGAGTCTAAAATATTAAGCAATAGCTCAAACAGCTAGAGTGAATCTATAAATTCTCCCCAGATCAGAATGCATTTTGTTGTGTCCTGTTTTGCAGCTTAAAGGAGGGTCGTGCTATCATTTTAGGAGGAACTTTTGCCTCTCTGCATTCCATCTGTACCCTGGCTCTCTTCATCTATGTCCCTGTGTTAATTCTCAGAGACCATTTCCTTCATATTAATCATCAAATTGACTTTTCACGTAAATCCTCTACCCAAAACCAACTGGAGTTTCCTGAAAGAGGTCCCCTCAGTCTGACAACGTGAAATTCTCTGCCATCTGGATCCCACATCTTTTCTATCTTCTTTCTTTTTTCTTTTCTTTTCTTTCTTTTTTTTTTTTTTAAGATTCTGTCTCTTCAAAATTAAGCTTTTTGGAGAACTGGCCCATTGATGATTCTACAGGCCCAACTCTATGCTTCACTTCTGCCTTTTCTCCTGTAAGTGCTGCATCAGTCAGACTAGGCTGGTTTGATGCAACTCACCAAACAATTTCTTACTCAACAAAGGCTTGTTTTTGTGCCAGTGTTCGTCATAAGTTAGCAGGGAGCTGGCCTCGATTTCATACTCCAGAGTCAACTGATGATGGAGCCATTGAGGACACCATTGGCTGTCAGGCCAGAGGGCAGACAGATCTAGAGACTCATGCTGGCAATTATGACCTTTGACCAGGAAGTGACAATTGTGATACGTACCTCCACTCATTCATCAAAACTAGCCACATGTTTCCATCCAACCATAGGATGTAAAATCCCACCAGTGGCTCAAGTTGGGGTGGGGGATATTTGGAAACAGCACTCACATCTATCAAAAGTACTTTTTCATATCCTTTCAATACTAAACACTGAGCTCAAATAACTCTTCTGTTGCTTTTAAAACAGAGCCCAGCTGGATGGCAGTGGTCTCTTTTTCCCTTTGTTCTAAGAATTCTTACTTTCTGTTCCATTTGGCACTGTCAGATTGATACATACTCTAAATTATTATTTCATGTATATGTCTTACATCCCCTGAGAACAGAAATTGTGTCTTTTTGGAAGTCATTCACCTGATCTACCACAGTTAAGAGCTTATAATAGATATTTCACAGTGTATCTAGGCATTGATTACATTTCTAAATTACAGTTAAAATATGACATCTATAACCACTCTTTCATTTTGCACCACTGATATATGCTCACGGCACATTAGATCTTTGAACTCCTTGTGTATTCAGTTAAAGGCTTATGACAATCATTTCAAACGTTATTTCTTTACTTTGTTTTATAAAGCATCACATTTTCTGAAACACTTGTTTTTAGATATTTTAAAAATGTGTTATATGTATCCCAAACACAGAACAGTACCTGACAAATAATAAGCACAGAGTACATATCTGTTGAATGATAAAATCAATCTGTGTTCAAAACAACCCTAAAATAAAGAAAGCTTATTTTACAGATGAAGAAATTGATTGGGGTTTAGGGAAGTCTGGTTTAAAAAAAAAAAAAGGTAACATAGTAATTTGACATAAAATAAACTTTTATCAAAACTATTAAAAGAATATTGCTTTGATTTAGGATAGAATTTATATTTTAAAAGCTTTTCAGGACAGCCAAGAGAAGTCAACTCTAGCTAGTTAGGGAGAAAAAGACACCTGTGGGGGCAAGGAGGAGCGGGTAAAGGAGAGCTTGTAGAACTGGCTAGAGAATTAGGACCAGAAAGGAAATCTGGAGTGAGGAGGCCCGGCCTCTAGGGAGTCCCGTGGCAGGGAGTCTGCTGAGGAAGGCACAGAGCCTGTGCTTTTCCTGCTGGCTCCAGGCTCTGTGGATCCTGGGACCTACGCCTGCCCAACTCTCTGGCCATCTCCTCTGACCTGCACGTCACTGGTCAAGCCTGCTTACATGTTATAGGAGATGGAGTCCTGGGTCTCCCATCTTGGGAACCTCAGGAAGAATAAAAACAGGAAATGAACCAAATGGCAATTTTCAAGATAGTTATATAGAATTGATCAGATTCCATGAGCTGGATCGGTATTTCTGCTTCCAAATCAATAAAACATGATCAACCCTTGTATCAGAGCTTAGAGTGTAGAAAGTGCTTCCACACCAATTACCCCTTAGGGCTAGATGTAACTGCTATTTCCATTCTGTAACAAGGAAACTGAGTCACAGGCAGGTTACCTGATGGGAATAAGACAGAATGTGTTAATGGAGACAGAGCCCAATACTATAGCCTTTCTTTCTCCATTAAAGTGTTTATTTTACCACACTACACTACATTTCAGTTCACAGTAGAATTCAGGAAATGTAGAGCAACATAAATGAGATGATCAAAAATTCTTTATTTAGAATGCTTGTTATGGTTTAGATATGAGGTATACCCCCAAAATTCATGTGTAGGGCAATATAAGAAAGTTTAGAGGTGAAATGATTGGGTTATGCTAGCTTAACCTAATCACTGCACTAATCCCCTGACAGGGATTAACTGGGTGGTAACTATAGGCAGGTGGTATGGCTGAGGAGGCGGGTCCCTGGGGGCATGCTTCTGGGGTATATATTTTATCCTTGTTGAGTGGAGAGTGCTCCCCTGATCCTGTATTTCTCCCCTCTCTGTCCTGATGTGAGGTCCTGAGCCACTCTCCTCCACCACACCTTTCCACCAGGTTGGGCTCTGAGGAATGGAGATGGCCATTCATGGACTGAGGCCTCTGAAACTGTGACCCCAAAGCAAACTTTTCCTCCTCTAAACTTGTTCCATCAGGTCTTTGGGTCATGGAAATGAAAAATCTTACTAAAACTATGCTGCTTCCCAACTTCTCATGGGCTGGCACATGCAGAGAACTTGATTGTGCAGCCTACTGGGCAAATGGATGAGGCCAGCAGGCCAGAGGCTCCAGGTAAACCTGGGCCCATCAGGCTCCAGGGAAGGCTGAGAGCAATGAGATCTCACATCATACTATTTGAGGAGCTCTGGTTTATTAAAGGGCTACATAAAAACCATAATGATAAGAGATAGGGTTTTATTTTCATTTTGCTGCATATAAATTTCCAGTTCTCCCAGCACCATTTGTTGAAGAGGCTCTCTTTTCTCCACTGTATATTTTTGGTGCCTTTGTCTCCTATGAGATAACTGTATTGATGTGGTTTGGCTCTGTGTCTTCTATTCTGTACCATTGGTCTACATGTCTGTTTTTGGTGCCAAAACCATGCCATTTTTTGTTATTACAGCTTTGTAGTATAGTTTAAGGTCTGGTATTGTGATGCATCCTGCTTCACTCTTCTTGCTAAGGATTACTTTGGCTATTCTGGATCTCTTATTTTTCCAAATGAATTTCATGATTGCTTTTTCTATTTCTATAAGGAATGGCATTTAGATTTTAATTGGGATTGCACTGACTCTGTATAGTGCTTTTGTTAGTATGGCCATTTTGACAATATTAATTTTGCTATCCAAGAGCATGGGAGATCTTTCCATCTTCTAAGGTCTTCTTCAATTTTTTTCTTTAGTGTTCTGTAGTTTTCCTCATAGAGGTTTTTCACCTCTTTTGTTAAGTTGATTCCCAAGTATTTTATTTTATTATTTTAAGGCTATTGAGAGTGGGACAGTTTTCCTAATTTCTCTTTCAGAGGATTCATCACTGATGCATAGAAATGCATTTGACTTATTTTTTGGTTTTGATTTTATATCCTACTACTTTGCTGAATTAATTAATTAATTCTAGAAGTTTTCTGGTGGAGTTTTTTGATCCTCTAAGTACAAAACTCAACTCAAAGTGGATCAAGGACCTAGGAATTAGTCCAGAGACCCTTCACCTAATAGAGGAAAAAGTAGGCCCAAATCTTCATCATGTCAGATTAGGTCCTGACTTCCTTAACATAAAAACTCCTAAAGCTCAAGAAATAAAATCAAAAATTAATAAATGAGATGAACTCAAACTAAAAAGCTTCTTCTCAGCAAAAGAAACAATCAGTGAGGTGAATAGAGAGCCTACATTTGGGGAGCAAATTTTTACCATACACACATCAGACAGAGCACTAATCTCCAGGATATATAAAGAATTCAAAAAACTTAACACCAAAAAAAACAAACAGCCCAATCAATAAATGGGCTAAGGAGCTGAACAGACAATTCTTAAAACAAGATATACACTCCATCAACAAATACATGAAAAAATGTTCAACATCTCTAGTGAGAAATGCAAATCAAAACTACTCTAAGATTTCATCTTATGCCAGTCAGAATGGCAGCTATCAATAAGACACACAAAAATAAATGTTGGTGAGGATGTGGGGGAAAAGGCACACTCATTCATTGCTGGTGGGACTACAAATTGGTGCAACCAACCTGGAAAGCAGTATGAAGAAGATAATGCTAAGTGAAGTAAGCCAAAAAAACCAAAAGCCGAATGTTCTCTCGGATAAGTGGATGCTGATCCATAATAGGGAGGGGG
This sequence comes from Callospermophilus lateralis, assembly GCF_048772815.1. Lineage (NCBI taxonomy): Eukaryota > Metazoa > Chordata > Mammalia > Rodentia > Sciuridae > Callospermophilus > Callospermophilus lateralis. Next base: position 98,297,069 of record NC_135316.1, on the reverse strand, counting down.
AAGGCATGGGAAAAATGGAGGAAATTTGGGCAAAGGGGAGGGAGGGCAAGGAGAGGGGTGCATGAGGGCAGGAAAGATGGTGGAATGAGAGACATCACTACACTAGGTACATGTATGACTGTACATATGGTGTGATGCTATATTGTGTACAACCATAGAAATGGAAAGTTGTGTTGCAACTGTGTACAATGAAACAATGAATCAAAATGCATTCTGCTATCATATATAACTGATTAAATAAATAAATGATTTTTTAAACAAACATGATGATAGCAAGTACTTTCTAACCAATGTGGCTGTGAGCAGAATATTAACTGCAATAGCCCATCACCTGGGGTCATCTACCAATTCTGATGTCACAACAGAGAAAGATGCCTCAGCACTCATGAGGAGCCCACAGTTCATAGGAGAGACAAAAAAGGAGCAAGAACCTACAGCACTGTGTGATGCAGCTAGGAGCCAAGGACTGGAGGCAGCCACTGGGACTGGAAGAGATGGGTCTCCCCAGAGCGGCAGAGGAACTGTGCTCTGCCTACTCTGGACTTTGGCTGAGCCAGACTGACTTCTTCCCTCCAGTCTGTGAAAAAATAAATGTCTGTTATCAGCCACTAGGCTGTGAAGAGTTTTTTTCAACCTGAGCTCTAGTGATTTATTGTCAAAGTGGGAGTGGTGCAAGGCTCGGAATCCCGTTCTCTGTGTGGTTCCAGGGTGGAATGTCCTCAGAGTGAAGGTTCGGAGGATTTGGGAGGCAGCAGAATTGCACTGTGGAGGTCGTCAGGGGCTAGAGGCAGAGATAGGCACACAATACAGGCTCCCTCTTACCCATTCTGCTCTGCTGATGGCATGGCAGTGCCTGCAGGCCCATGCTGACTCTGAGCTGGGAATACACAGAGCCAACAAGCCAGGGGGAGTCAGCAGCCTTCCACAGGCCTCTACTCCAACCACCCTTTTTGTGAGATCCTCACGCCTGCCTTCGACAGCTCTTGCAATCTTGATTCTTTCATTCACACCAGGACTAATCGGTAATTTTTCTTTGATTTTATAGTTCTCCTTTTCGGATCTTATGCTCCAAGCTTCTCCCACAATTGTCAAAGTTCTTCCTGCTACCAACTCTTTAATACGCATAGAGGTTTTATTTCCTTGATTGAATATTGACTGATCCAGAACCCGAGCTAAGCTAGGCTTGAGCCTAGTGCAGTGGGAAGAGAGGAAGAACAGGGGCAGAGGTGTGAGATGAGAGAGCCAGGGATGGCTAGGAATGATAGATGGAGGTGCAGAAGGGAATGGAGGGGAGATTTCTGCTTGGGATTTGGGGCAAGGTGCATTCATTTCCCAGGGCTGCCACCATAGGTAGCATAACTGGCTGGCTGAACCAACAGACATTTAGGGTCTCACAGTTCTGAAAATCAGAAGTCAAGATCCAGGTGACAGGAGGGCTCTGAAAGTGGAGAGAAGGATCAGTTTCTGAGCTCCCCCAGCGTCTGGTATTTTCCTGACAATCTTTGGTGTTTCCTGACTTGGGGGTACATCACCCTCATCGCTGCCTCAGGTTCATATTGTACTCTTTCTGTATGCAAGTCTGTGTCAAATCTCCCCTGTGCAGAAGGACACCAGTTAGATTTGTGTAGGGCCCACCCTGCTCCACTAGGACATCATCTTAACCAATGACCTACAACAACCCTATTTCCAAAGAAGATGACATTCTGAGGTATTAGAGGTTGGCACTTCCATGTAAGAATAGAGGACACACTTTAATCCACAATGGTGATGGTGATGAAATAGGAATTAAGGAGTCATGTTGTGGAAGGTAGTGTTCAGTTTGGGTGGAACTTTAGTCAGCAGCTGTCAACTTTTGAGTGTTTGTGCCAGGAATTGTGCTCATGGCTCCACAGGTGATATCTCACTTAGTCTTTACCATTTCCTCTTTCCAGATGCTTAGAAATAAGCCACAGAGAATTTAAACCTCTTGACCAGTGCCTGCAAGGTTCAGGTTGACTTGGAGGTACCTGATCCAGAACCCTCACTTTACATTTTATGGTATTGCTCCCATGGGAAACCTCATAGGCAGTCGTACTGGGTGAAGATACAGATTTGACAGATATCAGCTTAGAGAAATCTTGAACATTCTAGAATCTAAGTATAAGAACATACGAATCTTTCCTGCAATTGAACTATCAACATTAAATTGATTCATAGTTAATTTATATTATATATTTGTCAACCCATTCAGTTACCTAAGATTACATTTTATAAGGTTCTTGCTAGAAATATTGTTTTAGTCAGTCTATTTTACCCATCTATGATCAAAAGGCTGTTAAGAATGATTTTAGAAGAGGAAAAATTTATTTGCAGGCTCAGGGTTTCAGAGGTCTCAGTTCATAGATGGTCACCTCCATTAGGCTCAAGGTGAGACAGAACAAAACGGTGGAAGGAAGTGTGTGGTGGAGGACAGGGCTCAGAACATCACATCGAGAAAGAGAGAAAGAGAGAGAGAGAGAGAGAGAGAGCGAGAGCGAGAGAGCGAGCTTTGTTCTGTCTTCAATTATCACCCAGCTAATCCCCATCAGGGGATTAATTCACTGATTAGATTAAGGCTTTCATAACCCAATTATTTCAACTGAAAACTTTCTTGTGTTGTATCACACATGAGTTTTGGGGGGACACCTCACATCTAAACCATAACAAATATTGAATGTATAGCAGATACTTATTGTTGCTGGTTTTTTTTTTTTTTTTTGGTCACTTGAGTAAATATAATATTTGCTTTAATGTGTTTTTTTCAAATGGATTATTGAGGTCAAAACCAGACTAAATTCTGATATTCTTCCCAATTTGTTCGTCAGTGCCACTTCCTCAGAAAAGTCTTCTATAACCTGCTCCCATGAGGAAGTAGAAGCTCTTCCATATGCTCACACTGTCAACACACTCATCCTCTCAAGGTGCTACTACACTTTATTTAAAGCGCTTCTTACGTTATCAGTATCTATTTCTGGGTCCTGTGTTCCATGATGACAGGGGCTTGGTCCATTTTGTTTCCATTATGCCTTTAATATCTGGTATACCTTCAGTGAAATTTTGATGAGTTCATAAATATATAAATTAGTTTAACTTTGATCATCCATTATTCTGAGCCTTGGAAACATTAACATTATTTTAACAGGAATGTCTTGACTTGACTGTGGATATTCTTTGGGTGATATTACAGTGCCTTGTTTGCTTACTAGTTATGTAGGTCTCTTCCTTCATAAGACGGAATCAATCCCAAGTCCAGCCATGGTCTTACTCTTGAGTGATATAGACATCTGCAATTCTATGTATTTGTAAGTGTGTATACATACTTAATAGAAGCCCTGAAATAGAATATGTGGAACAATTCTTTTAGGAGACAGAATAACCCAGGCTTCTAGAGACCCTAAAATATACCTAGAGCATTAGAGTCCTGCATACCTGGAACAAAACCCTGTAGCTTTTCACGGAATTTTAAAAACTGAACTTCCCTTGAATATAAATGCCATGTAACAACATAATTGTTTTTCTCATGCTGTCTAACTCAGTTTTACCATGGGGATTTTTTATACCTTTATTTTATTTATTTTTATGTGGTGCTGAGGATCGAACCCTGTGCCTCGCACATGCTAGGTGAGCATTCTAGCGCTGAGCCACAACCCCAGCTCCCATAGGGATATTTTTGAGGATGGTGGTCACTACAGTACATGGCATCCCTTGTTAGAGACCCAGGCAGCAACATCAAGTCCTATATTCTATTTCTTTTGAAAAATGTTTAATTTTGTCATATGGTCACTTCTGGTTTACTTGCTTGAAAGATGGGAATAATCAATGTATCCACCTCTTCCCATTTGGGAGAGAGTATAATGTGTCAATATCAGCAACAAGCTTACTTAGCCCAGTGATTGACACAAGGTGTACAATAAATAAACATCAGCTCTTGGTCTGATTATTATTATCACTGTCATTATTGTCATCATCCTTGCCATCTTGATCTTGGCATTTAGGGTTGGAAAGCTCCAAGGCACATTCTTGGTCCCCTTTACTAAGTAAAATCATTTATGTCCAAAACAACCTTAGACTCATTTTATTTTTCTCTTAAACCAATTTTATCATTTACATATCTTAGAGAAGTGCATGTCTGAGCATAGTTTAAGACCCCAGTTTCCAGCCTTGGCAGAACAAGGTGAGTTGTTAATACATGCATACATTGGGATATGAGTTTTCAAAAGGGAAGACAGATCACAGAGAGGTGAAATGATTTGTACCTCCCACAAAGCAAAGGAGGAGTGATACCTGTGTCCTAAATCCTAGCCTTATTTTGGGTGTGCATAGAAGACCACCGAGGCGTCTCTCTTGCTGAATTTCTACACAGCTCCCTCCAAGAGTCTGGTGTGATTTCTACCCCACGCTCTGTGACTTATTGTCGAAATGAATCTGTTCCTCCTTATTTGGTACAGAAATTACATTGAAGGAAGGATGGACCCTGAGAGAACAGATCACAATAGCAGGAAAAATAATAGAGGATCCCTGGGGTGCTATGTACAGCTGAGGTAACCCGAGTATTACACAGTGAACTGACATAAGTAGAGATTTTAATATTATTTTTAAGGGAAGAAAAAGTCAATTTCTCTTCTTTCCCAATAGTGGCTGTGATTAATCTGTGGGGGAGCCACCAGACACAGCCCTTGAGGATTTATGTCTCTGTATGTGTAATCAGCCTAAGTTTAGAACTGTGTTTGTCTGTGAGCCCCAGGCTGTACCTTCCAACTCTCGAGGCACCTTCCTCCTCCCTGTGTGCTGCATGGCCTCAGAAGCTACAGCAGGGACATTAGAGTCTTCCACCTGATACACATCTCTCTACAGAAATTCACTTATCTGAAAAAGAAACACAACTAACCAGCAAATATATGAAAAATGTTCAACATCTCTAGCAATTAGAAAAAATGCAAATCAAAACTACACTAAGATTTCATCTCACTCTAGTCAGAATGACGATTATTAAGAATACAAGCAACCATAAACATTGGGGAGAATGTGGGGACAAAGGTACACGGACACATTGCTGGTAGGACTGCAAATTGGTGCGACCACTATGGAAAGCAGTATGGAGATTCCTCAGAAAATTTGAAATGGAACCACCATTTGACCCAGCTGTCCCACTCCTAGGTTTATACCCAAAGGACTTAAAATCAGCATACTACAGTGACACAGCCACATCAATGTTGATAGCAGCTCAACTCACAACAGCTAAACTATGGAACCAATCTAGGTGCCCTTCAACAGAGGAATGGCTAAAGAAACTGAGGAATATATACACAATAGAATATCACTCAGCCTTAAAGAAGAATGAAATTATGACATTTGCTGATAAATGGATGGGGCTGGAGAATATCATGCTAAGTGAAATAAGCCAATCCTAAAGATCAAAGGATGCATGTTTTTTTTTCTGATATGCGAATGCTAATTCACAATAAGAGGGGGCAGTCTAGGGAAGAATAGAGGTACTTTAAATTGGACAGAGAGAAGTGAAGGGAGGGGAGGGGGTTAGGGGGTAGGAAGAATCATAGAATGAATTGGATATCATTACCCTACATGCATATATGACTACTTGACCACTGTAATTCTACATCATGTACAACCAGAAGAAGGAGAAGTTATGCTACATTTATGTATGATTTGTCAAAGTGCATTCTACTGCCATGTGTAACTAATTAGAACAAACAAAAAATATAAAAAAAAAGAAAAGAAAAGAAAGAAATTCACTTTTCTCTGTTACAGTAAGTTTCATGCTTTCCTACCACTCCCATCCTATTCCCTACTTCTGGCCTTACAGAATTGGGTAACTCCTCTCCAAACCATTTGCCTTGGTGTGACAGAGAAGGCCCAGGTGGCATGCTGTCACCAGCAACTGCTGCAGTCCAGAAGCTTGTGAGCCCACACTTCAGACGCTGCCCCAGATCCCTGCCCAGACACAACTCAAGGCACAGGAGAGATGGGTCCTAAATGTGTTTCTTTCAAATAGCTGCAAACTGCTGAGGGCAAGACCACCTCCACAGTCTCTCTGGCTCTGGGGAGCAGGAATTACATTAAAAATGTTGTTTCCATACAATCCCTCCCTCCCCGACACACACATCATCCGGGGGTATCTTCCAAGTGATTTACTAAGTGATTCCTTAAGCATATCACAGACAAGAGGCATAGAAACGTTTTTCCTTTCCTGCTATGGGGAGTCCTGCTAGATGCCAGCCCAGCCCAGGCCCCAGCACAGAGCTTCCCCACTCTCAGTACCAAGCCTACGGCTGTCAACAAACACACACATTTTGGCAGGATTTCAAAGTTGAATATAAAGCTGTTTGCCTGGAATACTGAGTTCCAATCTTGGCTTGAACTCTGAGTCTTTCGCTTTTGTTTGTTTTTAAAGGAAACAAAACAAATTTTCTCATCAGTTTGTGCAAAGTCACTCTCTCCTGCCCCTCTGGGTACAGTGAGGACTAATGGCTTCTATTTCCTATCCACACCCCATCCCTCCCCAGTAGTAAGTTAGGGATATGAGCCCATTAACTGAAATGTGGCTCCAGTGGCCTTCAAGGGTTGATGTATTTCCCAAAGCCCCGAATTTACTGGTATAAATAGAGCTCAATGAGTTAGTGGGCTAATTAGTTAATTGTCAACTCTACAAAGATAAGAAGTGTTTTTTCTTTTCTTTTTTTTTTTTTTTGACTTTATTATATTCCAAGATGTAAAATTTCAGAGAAAAGATCCTAAGAGGATTTGAAACAGACTGGATGGTTGGGACGGGAATCTGTCATCGACAGACTCTTGTCCAACCTGCACTGGGGGAAGAAGCTAGAGTTCAGTTTGATGTGGAGATTCCTGTCATAAAGTAAAATGAAGAGTCAGGGCAGTAGAATAATGGCCTGTTCCTGTGTCACTGGGTGAGTATAGGATTCTGTGCTGATGTGTGAACCTGGGCAAGATTTGATCTGCAGCAGAACTGAATATGGAAAATGGAGAGGTATTAATAGTGAGTGAGGCTTTATTATATCGCTTGAAAATAAGTGTTGTTGTTTTTTTTCCAGAGCCATAGAAAAGAGCAATGGGAACATTCTTGAAAATGTGAATATTCTGTATTTAAGAGCGAGGTGAGACCAGCATGGGGACATCTGAGTCACAGACACTATTAGCAAGGGGGAAGTCACTGGAAGATAATTCAACTGGTTGGTTGTGATCAGAGATTATAGAGCTCAGACAATTTTTTTCTAAGGAGAAAATTTTAAAATTGTGTGAGCCTCTGGATGATTTGGGAATGTGCTCGATCCCTGAGCACACCAGTGCCTTCTGAAGAACTGGAATCCTCCACAGAACAGCCACAGACCAGATGATGGATAGCTAAACATTCTCACTACCACAGGAAGCATGTTTAATTTAAGGCTCTTGCCAACACAGTAGCTAATAAGACTTTTGGAAAAATGTATATAATTATGAAGAAAAGCTAAAGAGCTTTTCTCAAAAGTGAGTTTTTGTTAGAAGAGAAAAAATCTTCCAAATGGAAAACACACAAACACACACACATGGTCCCAGTAATGGTGCCTGGATTCCTCCTTGAGTGAAGGAGGAGACGCTCTTGGTTGTCTCAGCATTAGTCACTTTTCTTTCTCATTGCAGCCCACACTCCAATTTTCTTCCCTTTCCACCTTTTCCAGAATCAGGCAACTCCTGAAAGTTCTACATCACTGGGGATGGGTCCATTGCTGCAACTGATTGGTTCACAGTTGGGTCCATAGTCAGTTTTGTCAATGAGATAAGATACACACACACACACACACACACACACACACACACATACATACTACACACAATAGAGTTTTACTCAGCTATAATGATGAATGAAATTATGGCATTTTTTTCTGGTAAATGGATGGAACTGGTGAACATCTTGCTAAATGAAATAAGCCAGATTCAGAAAGTCTAGGGTCAAACATTTTCTCTCATATGTAGAAGCTAGAGCAAAATAAGGAGGAAGCATGGAATACTATAGGAAAATAGAAGGGAGGTCAGTGGAGTGAAGGAAGGGGATTGAGGGGAAAAGAGGAAGGATGGGATAAGGGAGAAATGAAATCGACCTAATTAGCTATGTACATAGACAAATATACCACAATAAATTTCTGTTTTATGTATATCTATAAAGCACAATTAAAAAATTTAAAAAAACAATTAAAATTAAAAAACAATAAATAAATAGAAGAAAGATCAGTAGAGTGGAGGAAGAGACCAGGGGGAAGAGGGAGGGGTGGATAAGAGGAAGCACTGGGGACTGTAATGAGCAAATTCTATCCCATGCATGTGTGATCGTGTCAAAACTCACTCCACTCTTATGTATAACCATATTGCAATAATAAAAACATAGAAGAAAGTTTTTCTACTAGAAAAATTTTCCTTCCCCATGAATTTCTTGAGTTCCTTCTTCTTCAATTGCTGGACAAAGTTGTATTTTGGAGTAGCTCTGGTACTACTTCAACAATCTTGCAATTATGGGAGAGACCACCTTTTGATGAAGCCAACACAGAGGACAGAGAGAGCTCAAGTCCTTAATGATATTCTTGAGCAACTGATCTTACTATTATGTATTTCTGGAGTTCTGTTCATATGACATGCTCAACCCTTTACTGCTTATTCTAGTTGGCCTGAGTTCTCTGTTACTAGATGCCAAGAGATCTTTACCAGTACAAAATAAATGGGCATGACTGCCCTCAATCCCTGTTTTTTCAAGTAATGTTAAATATAAAGTCATATGTTCATTAAGAACACCAGCAATAGGGACAGTCCTGTCTATTGAACTGTACAAACATGGATAAGCCACTGAAATTGTTCAGACCCCAGGCTTCTCCCTATAAAGGGACAATAACCACTTAAACAACAAGTTGAACATATTCCAATATCTTTCCCTTGTTAGTAGTATCATGACTCAGATGTCCCACACTGGTCTCACCTTACTCTTATTTGTAGAATATTTCATAGTCATAGAGTAGTTTATAAGATTATAATGAGAATGTGTGCTAAATGTGGACTAAAAATAATATTTAAAATACAAACACACATACCATATAAAGAACTCTGACAGCTGTTTTTAAATAGGAAAACAAATCAAGTGAGAAAATAAACACCATTCACGCAGCAGGATAAACAAACCTTGAAAGCCATATGGTATATTGGACAGCATCTGTGCATAGGACTTAAGCCTACCTTTTTTTTTTTAAATACCTAATCCATAATTAAGTGCAAGAATATCAATATGCATCTCAGATCTTTTAAAAACTTGGAGTCTGAGAGATACTCAATGTCCCATGTCCTTGAGATTATCAGAGAAGGATCAGTCAAGGAGATGGAAATGGAGCAGCCTGTTAGGTCGGTAGAAAAAGAATAAACTAAATGTGCTTATTCAGAAGCCAAGAGCAGTGTTCACGAAGCCTGGGGTGGACACTGTGCTGAATGCTGAGGAAAGACCAAAGGACACAAGAACCAGGAAGTGACCACATGATATCTGTGGAGGAAGGAGAGGAAAACATAATTGGATTGTTCTGTGTAGTACATGAGGTTGAGAGTTAGGGAAGTGGTTGTACATACCCTTTATCTTTTACGAGGACAGGATGAAATGAAATAGGGCAATAATTAGAGGTCACCAACGTGTCTTTTTTTCTTTTAAGACATGTCTATGTACTGATGTGAATGGTTCAAGCAGAGGGAAAAACCAATGGCTCAGAGAGCACAGAGCACAGGAAGAAGACGGTTTTTGAGATGGGAGATCGTGATGCGATATTTGGCTTTCAATAGGATCCTGACAACCTTATTCACATGGGAGGGAAGGTGGGTACAGGCAGGTGCAGGCACACGGTGGATTTAGTGATGGGAAGAAAGAAGGATTTCTGTTGGTTGGCTTCTATCCTGGGCACTACAATATACAAGTGAAAAGGGGAAAAAAAAAAGTTACCAGGAATGGAAAAGTGTTGCGCATTACCTTTCAAAATTTGACCTTGGGATAAAAGCACAGAATTGTGAGAATGAAGAATAGAATTTGTCTATAATTAGACAACACTCTAATTGTTCAGACACTGAGTCCCTTGGATGAATGGTTTCTTTGGAATAGTTTCAGTGGAAATGCTCTGGGACAGGATAGTCACACATTTAACAAGAAAATCAATTTTTTGATCATTGTTCAAATACTTGGTAGTAGCTTCATGAGATAAAACAATTTGGGGTCAGAGGAAATGAGGCAAGCTTCCAATTTCATAAGCGACACAAGCCACATGGTACTGGCTAAGCACTTCATCATCTCTCCATTTCTATCTCTCTATTATATAGAATTATTAAAGTAATAAATTATCTTATAGATTTGATATGAAAATAAAATTATATGAGAATGACAATAATAATGCTCCTTATAGTAATAAAGGCTATTATTTGTTTTGTGCCTATTTTGGGGCAGGGATTCAAACCTACATTCTTTTTCTACAACACACACACACACACACACACACACACACACACACACACACCTCCCCTCTTCTTATCCTAGCTCTACAAATATAGGCATTATTGTCTTCATCTTGAAGATGAGAACACTGAGGCTCGGTGAGTTTAAGTGACTTCCTTAAGGTCAATATGACAGGTAAATGCTTACAAGGGTCTCTAAAAGACCCTTTAAAACTAATTGAAATACTGAAGTCATAGAAACAAAACTTAAGGAAAAAAAGAGAGAGAGATAAGTGTCACAGTAGAATGGGTAGAGAGAAGTGATGGGAGGGGAGGGGAGGGGAGGGGGGATAGGGAAGGCAGCAGAATACAACTGACACTAGGATTGCTGTATGTATACACATGGATGTATAACCAATGTGATCCTGCAATCTGTACACGTGGAAAAATAAGAATTCATACCCCATTTGAATCAAATGTATGATGTCAAGATCATTGTATTGTCTTGAGCAACAAATAAAAAAAATTAAAATAGAAAAAAAAGAAACAAACTTAAAAAAAAAAACTTGAACTTTTTCCCATAAGCACTTTCTTAAATAGATCCCTAGTTAATAGGCTATGATGTCGCAGCTCTTCATTGTGGCTGTTGTTGTTGTTTTCAGAGCTCCAAGACGACTATCTCCTCAAGGTTTATTAGTATTTTTAAACGTCCTTCTTATTACACCTTTTATTGGTCCCTTATTGCAATTCTATCTTTCAAACTCAATTAACCAAATTGTTTATTTTTCCTGCCTCTGTTCTCATTTCAGCTGGGTAACTCCAGGGGACCGCAGCTTGCAGTTTTGCAATGAAGTGATCAGAGGACAACTCCGTGCATGCCCCTGTTCCTGGGACAGTGTTGCCATCAGGTGGTGCCTGTACCAGTGCAGTCCCGGACCTCATAGCTTTGCAAGCATCTGGGCTCTTTGCTTTGCCCTGAAGCATTTCATTTAGATTAAAAGTAGAGTCTAAAATCTCCTTCGTGCATTCTTGCCTGGGACTGGGTGACTTCCAGTAGTAGGGTCAATAGATATAATTAAAAGGCTCATCCATCTGGATCTTTCTGAGTATCTTCCCTTGAAAGGCCAACCCTCTCCTTCTTCTAAATGGATTTATAAACAGGAGGGCTTTGAAAATTTGTGGATATCCTCAGCCTATTGATTTGCATAGTCAGATGTCTGGCCAGTTGTAATCAGAATCCTCAGACAATTAAGGACATACCTTCATATGCAGAGAGCTAACAGATAATGTCCACTGCATTATTGCCTGACCAATAGCCCTACCTAAGAAATCTGATCCACTCTGCTTTCTTCATAGAACAGGTAATAATGCCATGACTCACTAGGAAATAAATGAAAAAAAAAACACACAGAAGGTGTCAGTTTCTTAAATTACCATTTTATAACATTTCTTTGTCTTCTTGCATACCTTAATCTTATTTTTGAACATAAATCTGCAAGGTGCCAATTATTACTTTTTTTCTCATTAATAAGGAAACCAAAGCTTGGTTAATTCCAGTAATATATCAACATCTCAGAATTGCAAGGTGTCTGAGATTATCTCTCCATCACCAAGGCCTATGTCTTTTCAATCTATTAAATTTTCTCTCAGCTAATCATCACATTGCAAAGACATGATTTTCTTTAAAAAGTTAACCTCTGAAACTTCGTTAAGTTGAATGGTGCTTCCTTATGTCACCCGTCTGAGCTACTCTCCTGCTTTAGAAGTCTAGATGTTCAGTGATCCTTTGAATTATTGGTTTATTGCCATATCATTCAAAATAAATGACAGTATGGTTCGTTTAAAAAAATCTCTTTTGCATCTGAGGTTTTGCCAAGATCTGTTTATCACTGTCATGTGGAAAAGGAAAATATGATGAGGCTTGAAATGTTCTAATGTGAAGTTTCCCTTTTCCCATTCAAATAAGGGCCAGCAACAAATCAAAAGGCAAGATTTCATTTTTCAGTGATTGACTTAGACAAACTTAAGGCTGAACAAATGCTGGATAAATTAGTTGTGGTGACTACTGCTTAAAATATGTGAATCTTGATGCTTCCGGAAGGTAACGAAGAGATTGGAAACAGATCTTCTACCAATAATGATTATTATGATAAAGATTATTATGATAGTAATTTAGGTTTATTTCCCCTTTTTCCTTCCCAAGATCTTCAAACCATGAACAGATGTGTTAGGAAACAGATCACAGCTGGGCATGCACAGTGATCACCTCTGTGCTGGACCACTATGACTCCCCTCCAACAAGCTGCATCCCCTTTAGGAAGTTCAGCTCCTTCCCAGTTGGTGGAGACTGCAAAGGAGAATTCAGAGAGATGCTTGTTGCCATGGGGATACGAGTAGAGGGGAAAGCTCTTCAATGAAAATAGTCTCCCAACATAAAACCATTCCTTTTAGATATGATTCTCCTTCTGCTCTCTGGAGACCAGGCTGGATATAATTTTCAAAAAGTCAGAAATTTGAATAAATGCAAACATAACCTTTACACATATCTTTATAGTTACATTTCTATTGAATTTTTGTTTGAAAAATGCAAGGCAGATATTAATGAATGAGTAATAGAATCACCAAGTTAATAGAATTTTGATAGCTTAGCAGTTAAGAGAATGAGGTTGGAATTCAAGAAGAGTCACTTTCAAACCCTGCTTCTGCCACTGAAGAGCTTCCTGGCCTTGGGGGAGTTATTTAACCTTTTGTATCCACAGTCCCCTCATCTACATGTTGAAACTAATCACTTTTAACTCATAGAGATAATGGACAAATTAAGAACCACGATGAATACCATGTATGTTTCAAGAGCCTAGCATGAAGACAACATGAACAACAGTAGGCTTTAATATTAATATTGATGATTAATATTTTCACAGTATTGTGATAATCCTACTGGGTCATAATGCCATTGGTCAGTATTTGCAAAAAGAGTAAAGAAAATGAAAAGGAGTAAAGTGTTTGAGAGATAATGAAAGGACTTGTGTTGGGATGACTTTGTATAGATTTGTTGGGGGCGGGGTGGAGAATTGTAAAAGAAACTAAGCTGAATGTTTTTAAAAACCACACAGTAGGGTACTAAGGTGGAAATCACAGTTGAAAATCAATATGATTTGCCAAAAATATAAATAAGAAAACTTGTCAGCTGGAAGAAGCATTGCTACAATGTGCATGTTGCTTCCATCTGGAAGGAAAATGCTAGAAAGACACTTAATATTCATGACTGACACATTTTCTTTGTACTGCCAGTCAGCTGGAACCAAAATACACAGCTGGTTAGAAAGTGCATCTCTACTTCATGTTCCATCTGATGACCTTATACATCAAATCAAGAATCATGGGCTGAAACAACACTCTTCATCTTGGTTTTTTTTTTTTTTTTTTCCAGAGGATGGTAAAGTGACCAAAATCTGCCACTGTGTAACTTCTTTCCTTTCTTCACCTTTCAAGTTCTTATCAGAAGTCAACACCAGATTCTAATTCCAATTATCAGCCCCAGAAATAGGGAAGAAAAAAATGCATGTGGTCCAATATCGTCTTTGCAAGCAAAGTAATTTGTCAAAGAGAGAAGATTCATATTTGTTTTCACAGCACTGAAATTATGTAGAGATGTTTTAAAAACCTATTTTTTAAAAAAATTTGGCCATAAATATGCAGAAAATGTAAATGTTAGAAAGAATCTTCATTGTTAAAACATGTCTATTTTATAAAGATTGTAAATTTCTCAAGTCAGAACCTACCATTTATTATAGTTTCCCTGAATTCTAATCTGCAGGAGAAGAGTGTTTATCAGATGTGGTTTGCACATGCATAGGACCAATGTGCCTAATTATAAGTTCAGAATTTTAAATTTTCACATCGGGAGTTTTATCTGTGACCTGAGATGGAAATACAGGAACTGATGCAGGAAGAATGACACTGTGCTTGAATTCTTCAGAAAAAGAAAATCAGTGGCCCTTGCCATTTGTCTGAGAGTATGAAAGGTGTCATAAATTCACTTCCCCTTTCATTCACAATCAGAAACCAAAGTGGTCAGGTCAATGTACACCTCAGTCTTCCATGATGCTTCTAATCCTCCTTGGTGGGTCACCATATTCAATCAGTAAGAAAATATTTGGGTTATGATGACAAACCAAAATTACTATCCTTAAACAATACTTTATGAGGGATATAATTCTTAGAACCATATCAATAACCCTTATTCCCTCCTGAGGGATTCCTTAAAACTAGCATGCAAGTCCCAGAGCATTGTACTGGAAATAAATCCCTGGCTCTCCAGCCTTCTGAGAACTGATTGCAGATTTATACATCATTGCTTTTTGGTATGTAGCAGACTCTAAAGATCCCAGGAAGACAGACTGTGGTTGTGATCCTGCGGTATGAGAGATTTAATTAGACATCAAATGCGCATTGCCTAATGATGGTTGTTTAAATTACCAAGGCTCACATTGCAATTCTCCGACCCACAAGCCGGAAGGAAGCATGAGGTAAAAATACAGTAAATCCCCTTTTGACATAATGGGATGCAGGGAAATATCATGTTACCATTGGCAGGCTCACAACTCTCCACCTCTCCTGCTCTAATAGTCTGGGCTGTTGTGTATTTCACAGATGATTGGCTTATTCTGTCTCCCAACCACCAAGTCTGTTCCTCATCACATTTATCAATTTAATACCTTGGCTAATTTCACCCCAGAATAATGTTTCTGTTTATAGAAGTCTAGCCTCTGTGGCAAGCAACAAATACCTAGGGGCTTCCAGGAAGCTGGGCTAATGGATGCAGGGTGGTGAGAGGCTTTCCAATCAAAGCCCAGCACCCACTCTGGTTGCCTTGTCAGTCCCAGCCCCGGGGAAGCGGTGATTAGAACCCTGCTGTGTGCAGCTGTTCTCAGTACAGCCTGTCATGTGAGCCAATAGAGAGAGGGCACCTCCTTACCAGACTCTGAGACTGCAAGGTAAAGGATAACGAAAAAAGAATCCTTCAACTAAAGGTCAGGAAGGATGGGGTGTGTTAGGGAGACAGGTGCTCTCTCACTCTCAGGCATAGCAGTTTGTCTCACTGCCCTCCATCCTTCTAACTTACAAGGCCTGGACCACGTAGGGTGGAGAAGCTACTCTTGGTCATCTCAACAAATGGCTGTGGTGCCCGGAGGGACGGAAAAGTTGCTGATTAGAGAAGGATTGATGACTGTGAACGTTTCCCAGGTATAAACCATCTGGGCAGGTGTCTTTTAACTAAGATTAATAAACGTATGTCACCATGAGCTTCTCATTACAAGAAGCATGATAATGGAGAGTCAAAATTTCTGAGTCCAACTCAGCCAGGCTGCCATAGAGCACAATTTCTCCAGATAAACAAAACCCTGTGCCAGCTTGGACGGAAAAGCTACCCTCGCTGCACCTGAACTACAAGGTAAATAGTCCTCCTTCTTTCTGGAAAAGTGGACATGGGCCAGAGGCCTCTCTGTTGGGGCCAAAACACAGGTTATAAAATTTCCTCTCAACCAGCAATCTGTACTCATATGGACCCAAATCAGCATCCTGGACTGTAAGCTAATGTCTGAAGCCAAATATGAGACTACTTTAGCAGCTCTTGTCAGAAATTGGTGGCCAGGGATGGGAGAGACCAGCAATTTCCAAGGACAACTACAGAAAAGTTGAGGACTAATGGTGACAAACATCAAAAGTGTTCCAAGGAACACCAGAGGGGACCGCACATGGTCAACTTGCAATTTCATTTCTCCCAGAATATCAAAATGGGCTAAGGCTATGAGCTCCCAAGGAGCCATCTGAGCCATCCTTTGGGTTTCAATTTCAGGATCAAAATATGCTTCCCTTCTGTAGCTCATGTGTGTAAATCTACCACAGAAAATTAGCTTAAGTCTTGCTGCAAAACCACAGGCCACCTCTTTTTATAATGAGTGCAAGGTATCTAATCTTCTTGTCCACAAAACTAATTTTTAAATTTTTCCATTTGCTTAAACTTATAGTGAAATGACAACTCATTTTCCGTTTTAGAGCTAGAATATATTATATATACACATATATGTATGTGTGAGTGTTTAATATACATGCAATATATTTCTACAGAAGTATATGTACATATGCATGGACAGATATATGTTCAAATCTATATAATATGTGTTGTGTACGGTATAGTGTAAGTGTGTATGCTGTTTATATATTAAGATCCATAGACACTGAGAAGTAATAACCATATTAATTTGCTTCATGAAAGCATTATGTTAATGAAAAGTAGACAGGAAAACCTTTAACAAGGACTTATAAGAAGTCAGCATTAATTTAAAAACTGTCAAGAGTAGAATTTCAATGTAAATTCAAGCAGATAAAATAGAAGGACAAAGGAAGAGGTGGACAGCATTGTATTGTTAAGGTAAAGATATTCTTTCTTGCTCTTTCTGGTTATGCTCATAAATGTTTCTCATGTGAGAATGAGTATGGGTGTTATTTTCCAAGATTACACACATCATCACTTCTCATAGCTTGGCATAGTTCATCCCATGTGCCAAATTTGATGGTTGGCATGACTGTAGGACCGCTGTGTTTAGAAGACCTTTGAGGCTGCAGCTGGGCCCAGAGAGGCCAGGGACAACCAACAAATAATATCTGTGATGGCTGCAATTTAGGTAGGAAGTGATTACACATGTATTTGTCATGGCTCACCTCGCACCTAACAGGTGCTTTTTAGTTATTTATTATAGATGATGAAGAATAGAAAATTTATATGCACCCAAAGACCAAAGGTCAGAAGCCAGAGGACAGTGGGAATCCACCCAATAAAGAGAAGGTTCCTAATGAAACAGATTCGGCAAGGTTCAGTAACCTGAGCAAGTTATTGCTGCTGTATGAGGGAGTCATCTCTCAACCCAGGCAGAATCTATTTCACTGTTTCACATTGTGACACTTGAGGGCCTGGTACCAGAAATAGCCACTGAAAGCAAAAGGAAAAAGCAGGTTCCTTGGATCCAGGGAGAGCAGGGAAGGAGAAAAGACCTCTAAAGACATGAGTTCATTATTAACAACGACAGGTTGGGGAGTCAAGGTGCATGTCCTATCTTACACTACTGCATATATGCATAGGGTGGTACATGAGGGAAAGTTAAGTAAACATTAATCCTAATTTTGTGGGGTAATTAATTAATGAAGCCCCAAAGTCAGCCTTGTGAGTCAAGGCTGGGCACCAGGATCACCTGGGAGGCAATGACTGATCTCTACCCTGTAACCCTTCATGCAGGTGACCCAAGAGTATATTTTCTTGTGTCCTCAAAAAATTCTTAATCATAAACAGTACTGAAAGCCACTAAAATTTAACAGAATGTCTTCCTGAGGTTCAGTTTGGATGGGCAAGATAAAACAAATAGATACATAACAAAAAAGTAAACAAATACAATTATGTATGTGCGAATGATTTTCATGGTATTTAGCATGCAGTAATAACTTTAAAAAATGGTTCAATCTGAATCTTAAAGATAGAATATTCTTGGACTTACTTTATACTTTTCAGTTTTTCCCTCATTTCCAACAATATTACAATTATTATATATGCTACTTAAAATGCTGCAGGGACTCAAATAAATATTAAGCTGAATTTGAATCCTGAATAAGATTTCAAGATTTCCTTAATTTTGATATTAACCTCATTGAGTTAGTTCTTGGTACTTCCTACTTTTTTTTATTATTTCCAACAATTATTTTGCATATAGTATACAAGAAATGTGTGTGTGTGTTAGAATTGCAAAATGAAGTTATTTTAGAATTTGTATTATGCTGTTAGTTTAGTGTAACGCTACAGGAATCAACAAATCTTAAAAGACAGAAGTACTTGTCTATCAAGAGGTTAGTCTACAGCAGTGTTTATCATGGAAGAAGGACAGGTAACATATCCACTGCTCAGAATGACTCTTTTCTAAAAATAAGACAAATTTATCTGAATAGAAAGAGTTGCAACTCTGAATTCCTAACAAAGATAACTGTTTGCTTGTGTGTGTGTTTTTTTCTTTTCTTCTTGTTGTTGAGGATTAGAACCAGTAACCTTTCACACTGGTTTCAGAGCTCATTTTGATTTAATCTGATTTGCTGGCTATAGTTTTATTCAGAGTTACATAATATTCATACAATTGTAGAAATCTTTTTTGAGGTCCAGTTCTAGTTAAGGTGACTTTAACAGACCCTTCCCATCTCTCTTACTGAATACTACTAAGGAAATCTGACAAAACCCATAGAGTAAATATCTGAAGATTCTGAAAAATAAGTGATAGCATACAGCTTGGGGAAGAAAAGTGGAACTCATCAAGCCATCAAATCAGAGGGCAGGTGCCCTGTGTAATTTTGCCTGCAGTTTCTCCTGGCTGTCACTCAAGCACCCAGAATTGCACACTGGGTACAAATAGGGAAGTCTCCAACAGGAGCCCTCTTTTTACTTTCTGAGGAGTGGAAGAGATGGTACTTGTAGGACAAAGAGAGTGGAGGAGAATTTTTATTTTTTATTAATTAATTTTTGTTTTTACTCTCTTCTGCCTGGGACTCCAGGAAATATTATGGTTTGGACCAGAGTCTCAAATCTGAGAAGGGAAACCTTCCCTGTGATAAGAGAAATGCTGATGTTAAGGACACGGGGGGGGGGATCCCCATTGTTTTTATTTTGCTACTCAGTCCCCAAAGCAGAGGCAGGTACAGAAGCTATGTGATGGAGTATCAAAATCAAGTCCCAAATTTCTTTTCAGATAGCCTAGGGATGCATTTGGAGCAGGAGTGTATGGGGGAGATCCTAGAGAAGAAGGAACCAATGAAAAATACCATAAAATTGTGTATGAGCTCCTGGGCTCACCACTGAACCATGCATAGACAGATCTGGATCTTGAAAGCATTCCAAAAGTTTTGAGGACTGAAATATGAGGTAGACAATTTTCCAGGTCCCAGACTAGTCATAAGGAAACCTGTAGATCTGGCAGATTCAAAGGAAACAACAAAGTTTGAAAAATGAATTTACATTTCTTTCATAGGTCATAGAAGGTGGGTAGCAAATTTTGGTCTAAACACCAGTTTCCTGCTAAATTTTTTTAAAATTTTATTTTAAAAACCACCATTCTCCATAGATTCACGTGATATAATATTCAAAATATCTTGTGTCTAAAACAAAATTATCCAACATATAAGGAATCATGAAAATCTCAATATCACTCAAGGAAAAAGGTAATCAAGAGATGCCAACTCTGCATTGAATCAAATATTGGAATTATCAAAGACAACTATTACAACCATGCTCCAGAAAGTAACAGTGAATATTATGAAAATAAATGGAATGATACAAACTCTTAGGAAAGATCTGATACTTGTCTTGGTAATCAGGATCTGGCTCTCATTCCCCCAGGTGTTGAAGATTAAATACTGAGAAACACCAAGGCAAGTGTAGAAAGCAAGTTTTATTTAAGAAAGGGACACAGTCAGACTTCTCCAGAGAGAAGTGGGCCCCAGAGCTGGGTGCCCACAGGAGTGGGTATGTCCTGCTCTTTTATAGTCCAGCAGGATCCTCCACCTTCTCTTTCTTCCCTATCAACTGCCTAAGGGCAGGAAGGAGTAGCACAGGGGGTAATCTCTAGCAATTCCTGGGAAATGCAATCCCAGGGGTTAACTTTTAGCAATCCATTGTCTTTTCTTTGATAACCAGCCCCCTCTGACCCCCATCATTCTGGCCCTGCACTGTCTGCCACACCTTTTACCCCCCCTCAGTTTTTTGAGGACTAGGACATTTCTGGTTCCCTCAGGCCAGGCAGGGCCACAGACAGATTGCTTTTGGGCAAAGAAAGCATGTGCCCATCAGTACAGTGGGCTCATTTTATAGAATTACTCTTGAACTCAGAGTTGCCACCATCCTCATCTATTTGTCCCATTACAGACCTAGAAGACATAAGGAATGGCTCAAAAAGAATTAACCTTCAATGCATAGACTCAAGAGCAGAGTGGGGGTGACAGAAGGAAGTCAGTGAACCTAAAGATGACTCCATAGAAAGGAGGCAATCTAAAAAAATGGAGAGAGAAAAGAGTGAAAAATGTGAACAATACCTTTAGGAGCCAGGGGATTATATCAGAAGGTATTTGTGTTATCAGAATCCAAGAGTGAAATGGAGAAGTGTGGAGCAGAAAATTTACTTCAAGTAGTAATGTTAAAATATCCCAAATGCGATAGGAAACAAACTTAAGATTTAAGAAGCTCATAAATTCCAAACAAGATAACCTCAAAGACCAGACCCAGACATTTCATAATCACCCCATGGAAAACTAAAGGCAAAGGAAAAGGAGACCTTAAAAGCAACCAGAGAAAAGTGTTATATTACACAAAGAAGAAGAATGATGCAAATGGCTGTGGGTTTCTCATCAGAAACCATAGAAGTGGGGCAACAGCCTTGTTTAAATATTGAAAGAAAAGAACTGTCAACCTAGAAGTCTCAACGTAGCAAAAACATACTTCAGGAATCTAAGTGAAATACAGACATTCTCAAAAGAAGGAAAACCAAGAGTACACATCATGGGCAGACCAGCCATAAAACAATCAGGTTCTTCAAAGGAAAAAGAAGTGCTGTCAGTGGGAAATTTGGAACTTCAGGAACAATGAATCTGGTTAATATATAGGCTTCCCCGCATCTAAAAGCAAAATTTTATGGGATTTAAATATATAGTAGTTATAACATATTTGATGAGTAGAACAAAAGGAAGAGGCACCAAAGGCCAAAATTTCCTCATTCCACTTAAAGTGATGCGATGTTCATTTTAGGTAGACTATAAAGAGTTAAGTCTATAGAGTGTAACCTCTAGACAAGAACTGAAAGTTAATACAGAGGAAAATATTTTAAAATTTAAAACCACAAAGGCTGATGAAGGAAATCAAAGAAGTAATAATTGAGAGACCATGTTCATAGATTAGATGACTGAAAATAGTTAGGATACCAGTTCTCCACAAATTATTCTAGGCATTTAATAAACTAAAATGGACAACCAAAAATATACAAGTAATCTATAAGGAGCAAGTATAAGGGGAGTTAAGAATGAAAACCAAAGGGAACAAGCAAATAAGTAAATAAATAAGTACTGTAAACCTAAATCCAAGCATGTCAGTAGTTGAACTACATAAAACAGTCTGTGTGTAAATTAAAAGAAATTCTCAGAAGAGAAAACCAGAGCATATGCTGTCTGTAAAATGTACTTGAAATATTATAGCATAAATAATTTAAATGTAGAAGAGCACAAAAGATATCCATGCAGACACTAATCAAAAGAAATCTGGGGTTGTTGCATTAATTTCAGACAATGTAAACTTCCAGACCAAGAATTTTTCCAGGGATAAAAAACAAATTACTTAAGGAGAAGGGGGTTGAAAAAAGTAAAAGACCATAATAATTCTAATTGTGATGCATCTCACAATAGAACTTCAAAAAACATGAAGCATACATTTATAGTTGAAGAAGAAAATAAGCAACCCACATTTCAACACATTGCTATCATTTATCATTATAACAAATAAACAGAGAATAAACAAGGATATGATAGTGAACATACCCTCAACCACTGGATCTAATTGACATCCACAGAATACTTCATACGGAGAAGCAAAATTGCATCCTGAAAACTGCAAAGGCTGATGAAGGAAATCAAAGAAGTAATAATTGAGAGACCATGTTCATAGATTAGATGACTCAAAATAGTTAAGATACCAGTTCTCCCCAAATTGATCTAGGCATTTAATGTAATTCCAATCAAAATCCCAGGAGGATGTCTCGTAGATACACTTAAGCTGCCACTAAAATTTATATGGAAAGACAAAATGGTATAGCCCAAACAATTTGGAACAAGACTCACATTGGTGAAATTGCACTATGTGATTTTAGTCTTACTGTAAAGCTGCAGAAACCAAGACTGGGTGGCTTTGGCAAAGGAATAGATAATGGAACACAGCACAGATTGATCCACCCAAGTAAGTTCAAAGACAAGTAAGTTCAACCTTCTTTGACAAGTTGAAAAAGCAATTCAATGGAGGAAAGGTAGCATATTCAACAGATGGTGCAGGAAAATTAGGTTATTGGACATGTGCCTTTAACAGAGATATTGGGACCCTGGTTCTTCTCTCCCTCTTTCTCTTTCTCTTTTCTTTCTGTGTCCTGGCTACTATGAGGTACAAGCAGCATCCTCTACCACATGCTCCTGCTGCCAAGATGTCCTGCGTCACCACAGGCCCCAAAGCAACTGGGCAAACCTCAGAAACTGTAGTCAAAATAAATCTTTCCTCTTTTAAGTGTTTTTCTCAGGTATTCTGTCACAGTAACAGAAAGCTGAACAACACACTGAACCCTCAAACAAAAATTAACTAAGAATTAATCATTGACCTAAATATAAAATATAAAACTAGAGAACTTATAGAAGAAAACCAGTGAAACCTTACTGACCTTGGGTTAGGCAGAGTTCTCAGATATGACACTTGAAGCATGACCCATAAGAGAAATATTGAACCACTGGACCTCATGAAAACTGAAAATTTTGCTCTGAGATGGACACTGTCAAGAGAATAAGCAGCTAAGCTACAGGCTGAAATAAAATATTTGCAAATTATAGGTTACTTAAAGAGGTCATTACAAAATGATAAGGAACTTACTCTTAAATGCAATATTAAGGCAAAGAATAAAAAATGGGCAAGATATCTGAATGGATACTTCAGCATAAAGAGACGAAAATGGAAAACAAAAATTAGGGAAATACAAACTAAATTATCATAATATACTACTATACATGTATTATAATGACTAATATAAACAAGTACATGCATACATCCATAAATGCCTAAATACATACATGAAAGACAATGCCAAGTGCCAATAATAATGGAACTTCTGTAATTTCCATACATTGATCAGGTGGGACCCAAACTGGTATAGTCACTCTGAAGAACACTGGTAGTTTCTTCATAAGTTAAACATGCATTTGTCACTTCTGTGTTATGGAAGGCCTAATGCAGCCATTCTTCTCCTAGGTATTTATTGAAGAGAAATGAAAATGTATACTCACACGGAAACCCATACACAAAGGTTCATCACTGCTCAGTCCATAATTGTTAAAAATTGAAAACATCCCAAATGTCCACCAATGATGGTACCCATGCAGTGGAATATTACTTACTAGTTAGTGAAGAACAATTAATATGCCACAGAATATTGAACACATTTCAAGGAAAATAAGCTAATTGAAAAAAAAGTTGATCTCATAAGGATGCATACTGTGTGATTCCTATTTTGTGGCATTTTGAAAAGACAAACTAGTGATGGACAACAGATCAGTAGCTACTTGGGGTTGGAATAAGATGAAGGCTTGATTCTAAAAGGGCAGGATGAGGAAGATTTTTGAGTTATGAAACTATTCCACATCCTGGCTGTGAGGGTTGTCAACAAGAATCTCTACATGTGTGAATACAGAATTGTACAGCTTAAGTCAGTCAGTTTCACTGTAGGTAAATTTAATTTTTTTAAAAAATTAATCCTTTGTTGATCATATTTAAAATTATCTTATATTTGCCATGTTAGCAAACATGCGACTCTGTTTTGTGTTTTGCTTCTGGCTGTAACTCTCCACCTGTCTGCATCACCAGCTGTAGGAGGGCCTTACGGTGCAATGGAAGGGAACATTAGTAGGAAAACTGATTTTAAATTTCTGCCCTAAAACTGTGTTCATTTGTTAGATGAACACTGACTATGTGCCAGGTATGAACGAGATTCTGGGAAAAGAAAGGAATTTTTTAAAATCTGGTGTTTTGTCATTAAGAAACATATAATCTTGGAGAAAAAAAAAAGACACAAAGCAGACAGAGACTTAGAGAATAGATAAACAAAGATAACTGGAGACTGTGGTTAGTGCTACCAAGAACACAAACAGGCGATCAACTAGAGCAGATGTGGAGTCTGCTGCAGATACAGAGGTCTGGGGAAGGGCGGCAACCGGCAGCTATCCACAAGGCTAAAAAAGGAGACATACCTGTTTCAGGAAGCTGCAAGTCTAAGGACAGAGGGTTCCGTATGTTCTGAGACAAAGAGAGGCCCAGAGGGTCTGATAGAAGGCCAAGGGACCTGGAGTCAAGAGGTCTGATCAGTCAGATGATAGACTTCTAGGATGCATGCCTTGTGCAGAGCCTTTTAGAATACAGTATAAAATTTGGTTGATTTTGAGCAACGGAAATCCACTGGCTTTTTGTTTCTTTAATCTTAAGTGAAGAAGTAGCCATGATCTGGCTTATATTATAACTGTGACTGTGAGATGCTCTTTTAATGTGTGCAGTACAGGTGGGGAAATGCTTACAGAACAATGTTTTAGGAGAATTATATACATCGTTGTCTAGAATTACGCAAGTTACATGGCAGGTGCTGATTCAAGTATGGGCTTCCATTCCTCCACTGTGTTTCTTTTTGGTGTGTGTAATACATGTCTGTGTGTGTGTGTGTGTGTGTGTGTGTGTGTGTGTGTGATATGCATGCCTGTCTGTCTTTGCTTCTTTCCTATTTGTGTGAGTGCCTCAGTTGTGTCTTTTTTTTTTTTTTTTAATCCTGCCAGCCTATATTTGGGGGCTTCTTTCTGACTTGGAAAGGCAATCTGAGCAGGTCATGAAAGGCACATATTATTAGAGCCTCTGATTTCGGCTGCCTTGCCCCCATGTGGAAGTTGACTTGGAGGCAAGCAGCTCACATTCTGTTTGGCTGAAACTTGCAAAATGACTGTTTTTTGGAGATCAAAACCAGGAGAAATAAGCTGAACCAATTTCATATGGTTCGGCTTTGTAGCACGCCAACTTTGTCATTTGCTAAAGATTACATTATTTGGGGACCCATTCTAGCTCTGTATTTGGTAATTCCAATCAAGCCCATGTCCATCAAAGGTGTGCCTTTTCTTATTAGTACAAGTAAGCATCCAGCTCTCTTGCACTCTGCCTCTGTCACCAGCGAAATTCTGGGAGGTGCCTTTTAGAATCATATACCAATTATAAAAAGAGCTTTTCTGAGGGCTGAATTCTACATTAAAAATACTTCATTTTCTATCTTTTTATTAAGAGAAGTTTATGGTTTCATTGTATGGAACACTGCTGTTTTCTATCATTTCGATGAGGATAGGTTTGATAGAAGGTACAGTGGAATCAGAGTCAAGTCAAACTAATCTAGTCAGTGGATACAGTCGAGTCTGAGGCACCTAATTTATAGTTGCTTGTGGATAATATGTAACATCTATGGAATGCATTTTGAACAATATTTTTAGCTGAGTAATTATAAACCCATTCTCTGTTGCTTCGTAAGCAAAGCCAAATCATTTTATCTGTGTATAAGCAAGAATGATGGCATGATCATGATTTAGCTGAACATTAGCCTAAAACAGTCCCTGTTAGCATTTAGATGGGAAGTGACATGCTCATGCATGAGACAACCCAAGAAAGTTCAGAGGTGATTTGATTGGGTTATGAGAGCCTTAACCCACTCAGTGCATTTTTCCTCTGATAGAGATTAACTGGGTGGTAAGTGTAGGCAGGGAGGTGTGGCTGGAGGAGGTGGGTCGCTGGGGGCATGCCTTTGGGGTTTATATTTTGTCCCTAGGAAGTAGAGCTCTCTCTGCTTTCTGATCACCATATCCTGAGCTGCTTTCCTCCCTTCTTCCAAGATGTTCAACTTTACCTTGGGCCCAGAACAATGGGGTTGGCCATCTATGGAGGAGACCTCTGAAACCATAAGCCAAAAATAAACTTTTTTGTTCTCTACATTGTTATTGTTAGATGTTTTGGTCAGAGTGATTAAAAAAACTGACTAAAACAGCTTTGTGTGTGTAGCTACATGTGTGTGTGCCTGTGTGTGATGATACATATTAGCACATGCTATTTTATCTGGCTTTGTGCCTTTGCACTGAAAAAAAACCCAGATAAATAAAAATTTAAAGATATGCATCTCAAAGGCCCAACTCCTGAAGAGTAGGCTGTGATTTCTTCACTTGCCGCTATTGCTACACCTGCTAGCCCCACTTAAAACACCTACTTTCAGCCACCTAGGTCAGTTAGGGAGGTCATATTAATTTCTAAAGGGTTTTCATATCCACCATTGATCTCCCCAGATCCTCATGGGGAGATACGGCAGATATCGATACAAATAAACATGCAATTTGTTTATTCATATCAAAGCCTCTTTCTTCTCAGCAGGAAGTAAACTTCAGCTCAGTCTCCAACCTCCTGGTAGTGATGAATCAAAGCACTGCAGCTGGAAGAGCTTAAAAACATTAAAATCAAGAGGGGCCTCCAGGGCCTCCATGTCCTCTGCAATCTCCACTGAGTATTTCTTTCTTCAGGGTATTGTTATTAAACTCGTTGATAAGTGCAGAACCGCCCTGGTGAGAGTTTCTGAAGATCAATGACATGCCAAATATGATGATTTTAAGGTACCCTCTGCTCAGACTAATCAATAACACTTTTCATGGGATCTTGTAATGCAAATGTTTTACCCACATCACCAGCAGGCTCTGTTAGATCACATCTTCTCATTCGAGAGGTCTCATTGTTGAAAACTGTTGCCCATCCTCCAGAGAAATGAATTAATGTCTATTTTTTCAAATTGCTTGACAAAGCTGTATTGGCTCCATCCTGTCCCCAAACTAAGGTACCAATGATCAAGCCCTGGAAGATTCTGTTCCTCCTCGTACAAGACATGAACAAATATCTTTATTTTTCTAATAGCATATATGAGGAGAAGAGATCAGAGCCAACCAGTTGTAGACTCACAATTTCTCAATGGAAAAAGAGAAACTTTTGGAATTTGAAAGTTGGAGACAATAACAGAAACTAAGACAAGGTAGAAAGTCTCAGAGATTGTTTGTAAGGTATCAAATGCTACATAAGAATGAGAGGTAAGGAAAACCGAGTTCTAACCCAACAGGGAAAAAGTGCAGGAGGCTGAAGACTAGCCAAAGCAGCTGGATTCTGGGAGAGGAAACCACCAACACACCCCTTCCTATTCAGAGAGAGGACTCAGGCACGTCCAGAACTTCCGTTCTTACACATTAACTTCATATCTGTGAATCTGGCGAAGATGCTAGATTTCTAAGGCTTGTTTCTCCTTTAACAATAGTTTGCTCCTATTTTATCACATGGTTTGAAATAATTTACTCCACTTATTTATTAATTGTTTCAGGTCCAGTGCCTCTATCTGTTCTTCTAGATGATTTCTAGCCTCTCAGAATTTCTTTGCTGCTCGTGTCTGCTCCCCTTCTTCTGTACCCTTCATAACAGAGACCCAGGATTCTCCCTGAGGTATTTGGAGGGCGTTTCCTCTCACACCTCCAGCGAGTGACATTAAGTGGCTTTGATCCTCCACAGGCCTTCCCTCTCTGCTCGCTGTGTGGCACCAAGCTTTTCCCCATGTAGGCAGCCCGTGATGAGCCAGGGACATCTCTGTGTGGATAAAGTCATCCAATGGCAGGGTTACGGGATGAGGAAGCAGGACACACAACACAAGGACAGCAAAGTGCACCACCAAGATCCTAACACAGCATCAAATTCACCAGTTCCCCCTGCCAGCTCCATTTCCCCCAGTCACCCCGCGGCATCGAGATCCTTACTTAACCTTCCAGATTCCAAATCTCCCAGTCTTAGAGCTGGCTAGTGGCCACTCGCAGCTAACTGGCCCTCATCCATGCACAAGGAAAGATGCTATACCTGAACAAGAACAAAGAGCATCTATTCTATTTATATTGATGAGATGCGTTTCTGACAACCATTTTGGAGAATTTGGAGAAATTCGACGATCCTTAATTCCAAGATAATTCTTAACTCCCTTCAATTTCTAAAATAATTCAGCCACCTCCTTTGCTTGAACATCAAAATATATAAACAGGAAATTCAGGGAAGCCTCAGGGCTGAATTGGTAAATTGATTAAGTTCTCTGAAGAAAACCATTGGAGTCTGGGAAAAAAAAGAAAACAGGGTAGCTGAGAGAAGCTTGAAAGTTCACAATCAATACAGATGCTAATATATCACAAACTACGTCTTCTCACTTCTATTTGTTTTCCTAACAGATCTCTTAAGTCATCTACAACCTTTCCTGCTTCACATGAGAAGTTTGTATTAAGGCTAAGTGGATATTGGACATGAGATAATTATTTGGGAATATATTTATGAAAATAAGATTACTTTTTCAGAGTTTCAGTCCATGATTTTCCCTTCAAGGTTTGACAATGACTAATAATAATGCCAATAAACACCAACAATAACATATTTGTCATT